>NW_021697959.1:0-8301 GCF_005190385.1 Monodon monoceros | reverse complement strand
AGCCGCTCCGCGGCATGTGGGATCTTCCCAGACCAGGGCATGAACCCGTGTCCCCTGCATCGGCAGGCGGACTCTCAACCACTGCGCCACCAGGGAAGCCCCTTTTTTTTTGTTTTTTTAAAATGTTTCCATCCATTGCATTTTTTGTTGCTATTATTTTTTTCTTCCAGTTTTATTGAGATATAATTGACATACAGCACTATATAAGTTGAAGGTATACAGCATAATGATTTGACTTACATACATCGTGAAGTGATATCACAGTACGTTTAGTGAACATCCATCAGCTCCTATGGGTACAAAATTAAAGAAATAGAAAAACTTTTTTTTGTATAACTTTTTATAACAGTTCTTTTTTAAAAAATTTATTATTTATTTATCTTAATTTTTGGCTACGTCGGGTCTTAGTTGCGGCACGCGGGCTCCTCTCTAGTTCTGGTGCATGGTTTTAGTTGCCCCGTGCGGCATGTGAGATGTTAGTCCCCCGACCAGGGCTCGAACCCGCGTCCCTTGCCTTGCAAGATGGGTTCTCAACCACTGGACCACCGGGGAGGTCCCTAGAAAAACATTTTTTTCTGTGAGATGAGAACTCTTAGGATTTACTCTCTTAACAGTTCTCATATGTGACACACAGCAGGGTTCCCTCTATTTACCATGTGGTACATCACATCCCTAGGACTTATTTATCCTGTAACTGGAAGTTTGTGCCTTTTGCCTGCCTTCATCTGGTTCCCCCTTCCCCCAACCCCTCCCTTCTGGTAACCACAAATCTGATCTCTTTTTCTATGAGTTTCTTTGTTTCTGAAGTATAATTGACCTATGACACTATATTAGTTCTCGTTACACAACATAGTGATTCTGTACATTTATGCATGCTTCCATTCATTTCAACATGATCAGTACAATATGTCACTGTACAAAGATATTACATAGTTATTGACTATATTCCCCACGCTGTACATTTCATACCTGTGACTCATTTATTTTGTAACTGAAAGTTTGTACCACTTAATCTCCCTCACCTATTTCTTTCCTCCCCCCATGCCTCCTCCCCTCAGGCAGCCACCGGTTTGTTCTCTGTATCTGTAATTCTGTTTCTATTTTGTTACATTTGTTCATTCGTTTTGTTTTTTAGTTTCCACATATAAGTGAAATCATACAGTATTTGTCTTTCTCTGTCTGACTTATTTCACTTAGCATAATACCCTCTAGGTCCATCCATGCTGTCACAAATGACAAGATTTTTATTCCATTGTGTATCTTCTTTATCCATTCATCTTTTGATGGACATGTAGGTTTCTTCCATATATTAGCTATTGTAAGTAAAGCTGCAATGAACATAGGGATGTGTATATCTTTTCGAATTAGTGCTTTCATTTAGAGCCATGAAGTTAGGAGTTTCTGCCGTTGAAGATCAATTGGAAATTAGTATAAAGCATCTTTCTTAAAAAAATAGTTTATTGAAGTGAAATTCACATAACATTAAAACCAACCATTTTAAAGTGAACAAATCACTGGCATTTAGTCCATTCACAGCGTTGTGCTACTACCACCTCTATCTAGTTAAACATTCTCATAGTTCCAAAGTAAAAACACCTTTGCATAAAGCATCTTTTAAGTTGTAGGAACAATAAAGCCCTGTAACCACAACTTAACTGGGAAGGAATTGCCTTTTGATGATACATCCAAAATGATTAAAAAATGCATTTAAAAGCATTTGGAAGAACGTGAAGAGGCAGTTCACAGACAAAGGCCAATAAAGCCTATGAGCAGATGCTCACCAGTACATCAAAGATGCAAATGAAAACAAGACATCATTTTTCACAAATCAGATTAGCAAAGATAAAAATGATGGATAGCGCCCAGCATTGGCAAGGGTGTAAGGGAGCCAACCGGCTGTTGGCGGATGGGGTTGGGAGGTGTGGGGACAGCAGTTTGTTACCCTCTATTAAATTATAGCCTGTCTTCTGACTTCTAGGAATGTAGCCCACAGAAGTACTCACACAGGATGCCAAGACATAAGTAAAAGGATGTCTTGTTTGAAAATATTTTTAAAAATGGAAACAATCCAAATGTCCATTAATAGGGAATTAGTTAAATGATGGCTCGTCAGTACACTGAAACATGATGCTGCTTTTAGAAAAGGAAAAAAAGAAAAAAGAGATGATAGCTCTCTGCATAGTAACACGGAAATATCTCCAAGGCACAATATGAGATACAGCAAATTGCCAAATATGCATGAATATATTTTCATCTAAAATTATATTTATGTGACTTATATATTTTCATCTAAAATTATAATTATATGGGCTAGAATATATATAAAAGAAATTCTCGAGTCGTATACACCAAACTATTACCCATGATTATCTTGGGATAAAGGGTGCAGCCATATAGAGTTATGGGTAGATTTTCTACTTCATGTCTCAATACTTGAAAATTTTCACAATGAATATGTAAAATGTTTTCAATCAGAAGAAAAAGATATTAATTTTATGAAATTGTTAGAAATTTTGACAGTACTAGGTAGCAGTTATATAGCTCCTACTATGTGCCAGGAACCGTTCTGAGTGCTTTATATATATTAACTTATTTAGTGCTCACTACAGTCTTATGGGGTAAATACTGTCATTATCCCTATTTTACCAGTGAGGGACCTGAGGCCCAGAGGGGTTGACTAGCTTGACTTTTTTTTCTTTTGCTTATTTATAATTTAAATTAAGGTATAATTCATACACCATAACATTTACCATTTTCAGTGGCTTTTTACTATATTCACAAAGTTGTGTAACCATCATCACTATTTAATTCAAGAACATTTTCATTACCCCCCAAAAGATACCCCAAACCCATTAGCAGTCACTCCCCATTCACGTCCTTTCCCCACTGATCCCCCACTGCTCCACCCCTGGCAACACCAGTCTACTTTCTGTCTGTATGGATTTGTCTGTTCTGGACATTTCATGTAAATGGAATCATATAATATGTGACTTTTGGTGTCTTGCGTCTTAGCATCATGTTTTCAAGGTTCATCCACGGTGTAGCCTGTGTCAGTTCTTCATTCCTTTTAATGGCTGGATAGTACTCCATTGTATCCACAGACCACATTTTGTCTATTCATCCATCAGTTGTCAGTTGGGTTGTCTCTACTTTTTGGCTATTATGAACATTTGTGTATCAGTTTCTGTGTAGACATCTGTTTCATTCCTCTTGGATGTAGACCTAGAGGTAGAATTGCTGGATCATATGGTAACTATATTTAACCATTTGAGGAACCGCCAGACTGTTTTCCAAAGTAGCTGTACCACTTTACATTCCTGCCAGCAATATATGAAGGTTCCAGTTTCTCCACAACTTGCCCCTAATTTTTTTTTTTTTTTTTTTTTTGCCCCTAATTTTTAAGGGTCAGAGCTGGGATTCAAACCAGAGCCTGTGCTCTTAACCATCCTCTTCCCTGCCTCTACCCACTCAATGATATTGGAGGAAAGTCCTTAAACATTTCTACTCAAACGACTAGAGAAGGGTGACCTATAATTTGCCGATGCATTGTCTACCAGCTGGTCGTTTTAGTGGTTTTAACATTTCACCTAATCCTCTGTGCACGTAAACCTGATGCTGGGTCGTCCAGCCTGATACTCTCCTGCGTCCTGCAGCCCAGTGGTCACGGTCAAGTCCGCCTTCAGAGTTCACCTCTGCTCACCTCTTCGGTTTTACCTCCCTCCACCACCAGCCTTCTTTCTCCTTTACTGTTTCTGCAGTTTTCAAGCAATAGTCCACGTCGCATAACTTTGACCTCCTGTGCCCACTGCCTGTTTTTCCGTTACCTCCGTATTTTCTCTCCCTTTCCAATTCACCTTCCCAAACTCAGCTCAGATGTCTCCTCATAGATGTCCCATCACTCCTTCCTCAGTGCAGGCTCCGTGCCGGGAATTTGCCTGTCATCCCACTTCTCCCCTCATGGTGCTTCCATGTCTGTTGTTCCTGCAAGGCTGTGAGGTTAGCAACCAAATCTCACTCATTTCCGAGTCCCGACCTCCCGTCACGGTGCCTGGCACAGAGAGGTGCTCAAGAGAGACATACAAGGAGCATCTCCTATTCCCACCAGACACGGGCTGGGTGCAGGGGACACGGGGAGAAAACACATCCAAACGATGAGGGGCTTAAAATATAATAAGATGAAATAGCTACCGTCCTTACCCTGGGGCAGACCCAAGTTTTGTGGGGTGTGAAGTGTATTTGGCTTTGTGGGTCCTCTTTTAAAAATATATATGTATATAATTAAGAATAAAAAGTGGGGACTTCCCTGGTGGCGCAGTGGTTAAGAATCCACCTGCCAATACAGGGGACAAGGGTTTGATCCCTGGTCCGGGAAGATCCCACATGCCATGGAGCAATTAAGCCCGTGTGCCACAACTACTAAGCCTGCACTCTAGAGCCGCGAGCCACAACTACTGAGCCCGCAGGCCACAGCTACTGAAGCCCGCACGCCTAGAGTCTGTGCTCTGCAATAAGAGAAGCCACCGCAGTGAGAAGCCCACGCACCGCAGCGAAGAGTAGCCCCCGCTCGCGGCAACTAGAGAAAGACCGCATGTGGCAGCAAAGACCCAACACAGCCAAAATAAATAAATAAATAAATTAATTAATTAATTAAAATAAGCTACAAGGATATACTGTAAAAAATATATATTAAAAAAAAAAAAGAATAAAAAGTGGCTAGTGCCCCTCCCAGGCCTCAGGAGGTATGTGTGCAAGGAAGGGGTCCTGATGCTCAAGTCTGGCCAGCTTCAGGGAAAATCCACCTCTGGGCTTGAGGTCCTGTCCCGGAGCCTCCCCTCAGATCAGATTCCTAATTAGCGTAAGAGTGTCTGAATTCAGAAGTCGGACTGCTGTGAGGGTGCAATTCATTACAGTTTGATGCGCAGATGGATTTTTGGGGATCCGCGCGTTGCCTGTAGACCTACTGTCAGCTGTCTGGACACCAGGCTGAGGTCTTGGCCCCGCCGTGGGGATGGGGGTGTTTCCTCGCACCCTGCTGACGTTCCTCCCGTCCTTGCAGCATTTTTCCATCCCTTGTTCGCATGCACGTTCTCGAGGCATAATGTTCCCTTCACTCAGCTGTCAAGGAGGAAAGTCAGAGCCGCGGCTGTGAAGAGCATCCTTCACAAGCAGAGTTTCCCCACAGCGTTTGCCGTTTGGAGCTGTTGCCCCTTATTTACGGCCGCTGTTAGCAGTTGAGGGAGAGGTTCTTACAATGAGCTTAGCTGAGCAGCAAGACAGGAAATTCAGAATTTAAAAAGTATAGGGCAACGTGAAAGGGAGTGAGTTATAAAACCTGCGTTGGGATTTGTGGAATTTAGAAAGCGTTCCTTTTTTCTCTTGCAGAAAGACACTCCTCGGGCCAGTTTACGGATCTCCCATTGAGCAGATACAAATCCTCCCAGTGAAAACCCCTCTGGAACTTCAGAAGCGCTACATGGTGTTTATTAACAGGGACAAGGTACCAGCCCTTTGCTCTCTGCCCCGTAAGGTGACCGTGTACTTGGAGCCGGAGGCAGTCTCAGGTATTTCAAGACTCAAGAACGCCGGCTTTCACAGCCAAGCCCGCGACTCCCATCCTGCTTCACAGTGAAAATGGCCATGAATGAGCGGGAATGACTCTCAGAAGAGTCACCTCATTTTCTCTGCTCCCAAAAGTACAAGACACATGGTCCACCAAGGGGTTTTTCTTTTCTGATTTCTTTACAAGGAAAAATCTTATAAAGACATACAAGTTGGTTACACTTAGTTGTATATTTGATGACTAATCTATATGGGAAGGCGCCAGAATTGTCCTGGAAAAGCCTGGACGTGTGACCATGAATATAGGAGGGAAGCTTCCTTTCTGTGTCCCTGGTGGAACCTGCGTCTCTTCTCCCAAGGGACCACCGTGCAGGGCACAGTGTGTGCGAAGCCCCAGCCATGGGAAATGCAGCTCTCACACACTGAGATGGCTGGTTCTAGATACACAGGTCCTTCCCTTAAACAGATCTGGAGGTTACAGGTGACCCTGCCAGGCCCGGCCTGGGGCCCGGTTATCTGAATCTGAATATCTAGTTACATCTTCCTTTCTAGGTTGGACTTCAGATCTTACCAGTTGACGGCAACCCACATAAGACATCTGCTCTTATATGCCACCCCAGCGGGGTGGCTGGAATGGACGTTTCCTATGATGGCCGCTACGCCTTCACAGCAGGAGGGCAGGACCGGTCGGTGGTGCAGTGGGAAATCAATTTAAGGTACGTGATGCGGCGAGAAGCTTGGCCGCATAAGAAGGGTGTCAAGTGGAGACCCCTTCTTTTCACTCAGGAACAGCAGACAGGTATTAAACCCCTACGACATGCCAGGCACTGTGCTAGGCCTGCGGGTACAAAGACAGCCAAGACTCAGGCATTGCCTTTGGGGTGCTCCCTGCGACACCCGCTCGTATTAATGTGCAGACAAAAGGTTACTGTTCTGTCCCAGGGACCCATGGTATTTGCAGGTGAGGCCATGTGATTCCACCTTGTTCACCCGGGACCCATGAGTTACTTCTCACCCTGTCGCCGCCTGCAAATTCACACCAGTTAGAGAGATCTAGCCTGAATCTCCAAAGAGTGTGTTACAGAAATAGTAAGAGTATCATTTGAAATGTGTATTTTCAGTCTACTCTTCTCACCCCCCTGCCCTGAGCTGAGAATCTCTGCCTAGGGCGAGGCTGGAGAATTGCATGTTTGAGCATCAGAGAGACACAGACTTTGAAGTCGAAGAGACAAGGGTTCAAATCTGAAGCCTACTCTCTGCTAGCTGTGGGCCTGAGGGCAGGTTTCTTAGCAGCTCTGATCTTTGGATTCCTTGTCTGTGAAATGGGGTACATGGGGGTAAAAATAGGGACTTTTACAGGATCCTTGTAAGGATCAGGTAGGCTGATATATGTAAAGCACACAGCACAGAGATAAGGACTCAGCAAATTAATCATTTCCTTTTGTCTCTTCTTCCTTATAAAGGCATTTGCTTATGAGCTCAGGATCTTTGTTACTAAAAAAGGGGGCAACCACTGTGGTGATCCTCTCATCTCCCCAAATTCAGTGAGCAGCCCCAGGGCAGAGCCAGTTCCTTGCCTGGCCACCTTCTCCAAGCCCCTGCCTCTCAGCCAGGGTCCCATTGAGGAGCTGGGTAAAAGCAGCTCGGAGGCACCAAGCTCCCTAAAAGAACAAACCTGATTCATGGCTCCCAGTAAAAGCATACCCCTTACTGTCTGCCACGTGCACATCTTTCTTCTGTGCAGACATCGAAGCTTCGCCCCTTAACCTGAATAGGAGCAAGAACAGCCAGGTTAATCCGCTTTGGAACCACGGGGGTTTCAGTTTGCATTTGCAGCTCTGACCTTCACCTCTGCCTTCACCTAAGAGGGCAGATCTTGGGAATTTAGAAGCTGGAGGTGAGCTCTCCCCTTGAAAAGAACCTCCTGATCACATCCCCAGAATGAGCTGCTTAATTCTTGGACACTAACCTGTTACCTGGACTGATGGGGCAAGCAACACCCTGGTGAGAGAACAGAGTCTTCCTTTTTTCGTTTTTGTCCTCTTCTCAATCATCTTGGGATCTGCACTAGTAGAGATTTAAAAAAAAAAAAAAAAGCACCCACTTTCCAGTAGCTTTCCTGTGCATGGCCAGAGTCCAGGCTTCTGAGAATTTCAATTTAATCTGTTTCAGGGACAAAAGATCATTATAAACTAATTAGCACTTCATTGCTGCTTCTGGTGTTTTAATATGTTCAGTGCTTCACTAATGGGAAGAAATATAAAAACCCTAAACAAGTAAACAAACAAAATTCCCTACCAGACCTACTGATGGTGAGCCATAGGGTGAAATGAAGATAAGTCCTCTCACGTTCACATTATTTTAACCAGTGCACTCCTAGGCCCCCAAACTATTGTTGCAGCATCTCAAACTTCCCCTGGGAGACCCCTTCCCTCATCTTTCTCCCTGTCTTGTCTGGCAGGCCACCCTCTTTCTCTCCTTGTCTGGCATCTGTTTTAAAATCCCCCATTTTTGTGCTGAACCTCATACCCCCCTGTAATCCTGCTGCCTTGCTCAGACAAGAGCAGAAAGACCTGGATTCAAATCCCACCTCCCCTACTACTTGCTGTATGACCTGAGGCAAGTCCCTTCCCTTCCCTGAGTCTCAGTTTCTCCGTCTGTTAAATGGGGATATTATCACCATGTTCAGAGCTGTTTTGAGGGTGGTGATTTCTACCATTGCTATTCCCCCTCCTCTCCCCC
>NW_021697958.1:0-1341 GCF_005190385.1 Monodon monoceros | reverse complement strand
GGGTAAGTGTTAGGGTTAGGGTTAGGGTTAGGGTTAGGGGACAGGGTCGGTTTAGGGTACAGGTTAGGATACAAGAACGGTTTAGGGTGAGCGTACGTGTTAGGGTAAGGGTTACTGTTAGCGTACGGGTTCGCATTAGAGGACGAGTTAGGGTAAGGCTTCGGGTAAGTGTTAGGGTTAGGGTTAAGGTTAGGGTTAGGGTTAGGGGATGGGGACGGTTTAGGGTACAGGTTAGGATACGAGTATGGTTTAGGGTGAGCGTACATGTTAGGGTATGGGTTAGTGTTAGCGTACGGGTTCAGATTAGGGGACGGGTTAGGGTAAGACTTCGGGTAAGAGTTAGGGTAAGGGTTAGTGTTAGGGTTAGGGTTAGGGTTAGGGTTAGGGGATGGGGACGGTTTAGGGTACAGGTTAGGGTATGGCAACTGTTTATGGTGAGAGTATGTGTTAGGGTATGGGTTAGTGTTAGCGTACAGGTTAGGATTAGGGGACGTGTTAGGGTAAGGCTTCGGGTAAGGGTTAGGTTTAGGGGGCAGGAACGGGGACGGTGACGGGGACGATTTAGGGTACAGGTTAGTGTACGACAACTGTTTAGGGTGAGCGTACGTGTTAGGGTATGGTTTAGTGTTAGTGTACGGGTTAGGATTAGGGGACAGGTTAAGGTAAGGCTTCGGGTAAGGGTTAGGGTGGGGTTAGGGTTATGTTTAGGGTTAGGGGACGGGGAGGGTTTAGGGTACAGGTTAGTGTACGACAATGGTTTAGGGTGAGCGTACGTGTTAGGGTACGGGTTAGTGTTAGCGTACGGGTTAGGATTAGGGGACAGGTTAGGGTAAGGCTTCGGGTAAGGTTTAGGGTTAGGGTTAGGATTAGGGTTAGGGTTAGGGGATGGGGACGGTTTAGGGTACAGGTTAGTGTACGACAACGGTTTAGGGTGAGCGTACGTGTTAGGGTATGGGTTAGTGTTCGCGTACGGTTTAGGATTAGGGGACGGGTTAGAGTAAGGCTTTGGGTATGGGTTAGCGTTAGGGTTAGGGTTAGAGTTAGGGGACGGGGACGGGGACGGTTTAGGGTACAGGTTAGGGAACGATAATGGTTTAAGGTGAGTGTACGTGTAGGGTATGGGTTAGTGTTAACGTACGGGTTAGGAATAGGGGACGGGTTAGTGTAAGGATTTGGGTAAGGGTTAGGGTTAGGGGACGGGGACGGGGACGGGGACGGTTTAGGGTACAGGTTAGGGTACGACAAAGTTTTAGGGTGAGCGTACGTGTTAGGGTACGGGTTGGTGTCAGCGTACGTGTTCGGATTATTGGACGGGTTAGGGTAAGGTTTCGGGTGAGGGTT
>NW_021697957.1:0-3290 GCF_005190385.1 Monodon monoceros | reverse complement strand
TTTTCCCGGCACATTCCGTTCTAATTTACAAGCTACAACACAACTTCCATTATGGCTCTGTTGCCCTAGTAACCAGATTTGGTCAGGAGAAGTGCTGCCGCCTTCTGGCCGTTTCACACAACAGCGCTAATGGTCCCTTAATATTCAAAATAATTGCAGGCCTGTCAGTGACACCCTGCCATCAAAAAACATCCTGGGGTCGTAAATCGACCAGAAAATTCAAACGACGTCAACATTTCAAGAAGACAGTCTCAAGAGGCATATTTTATGCACGTTGTGTCTTTTCTTTCTTTTTTTCTTTGAAATAAAAGGGAATTGAACGACGCTCAACATCAGCAATTAATAAAGCCATGAAAATCCAACCTACATAAATGTTCACCTCACAGCCGTCAGAATGACCTTCAGCAAAAAGTCTACAAAGAACGAATGCTGAAGGGGTTTCAGAGAACCGTGTACCCTCTAGCTGCTGGGGGGATGGGAACTTGTAACAGCCAGTAGTGAGACCATAACGGAAGTGCGTTTAAGGGTAAAAATCGAGCTACCGTGTGATCTGGTAGGTCCCTTTGATGCGCCGCCTATCCCCTGAGCAGAGCAGAATGGAAAAGACACAGGCTGGCAATCCCGCCCTGCAGGAACATTTAACATAGCCAACACCTGGAAGAACGCGATAACGGTCCATCAGCAGGAAAATGCACAAAGAGGAAGCGGGCCACGTAAACAGTGGAATACTAGCTGTGGAAAGCAATGAAACAGTGCCCTCTGCACCACGATATAAGGACGTAGAGATAATCACCCAACTCGAAGAAAGAAACTGAAAGACAGATATACTATGACATCACTCACAGGTGTTACCTAAAAACTGATACTCATGAACTCATTTCCAAGAGAAGGAAAGGCACGGATTAAGAAAACAAAATGATCTTTAACGAAATGGAAAGGTGTAAGGAATGGATGAATTAGGATATGGGGGTTAACGGACACGTACTAATACGTATGACATATATAATCACAAAATCCTATGGAATACCAACAGAGGTCTACTCAACACGGTATAATAACCTTTCCTTTGGAAAGGTTCCAAAGATGAATAGACGGATACGTTGATACGGTGCACCAGATTCTGTACACCTAGCGGAGACTGCATGATTTATCAAATGTGCTCTGATAATTAATAAAAATTAACTTAAAAAAACAAACACGAAGTAGGAGATATAATCTCTTGGGGGGTCTGCCCTGGCACATTCCACTCTAATTTGCAGCCGACTAACACGATTTCCAGGAAGGCTCTGCTGCCCCAAAACCCAGAGTTGGAAATGGAGAAATGCTGCCGCCTCGTGGCCGTTTCACACAACAGCAGCTTTAAACCCAGTGCTAAAGGTCACTAAATATTCACCAAACTTGCCGTTCTGTAATGACACCTGCCCACCAAAACAACCCTGGGGTCGAAGATCGACCGCAAAGTTCAAAAACCGGCAAGCTTCCAAGAGGACAATGTCAAGAGGTATATTGTACTCACACTTTTCTCTCTTTTTTTTAACAGAAAAGAAAAAGGCGGGGAAAAACGATGAATTTTAGGCATTTCTGAAGACACGCAAACCCAAATTACAGAAACCTATCGGCTCACGGCAGTCAGAAAAGCCATTAGCAAAAATGCTGCAAGCAATAAATGCTGAAGGGATCGTGGAGCAATGCGTACCCTCCGTTCTAAGGGGGACGTGGTAAGAGCCACTAATGAAAACACAATGGAGGCGCTTTGAAAAGGGAAACGCTGAGCTAGCAGTCAATCAATCACACCCACTGCCGGGCCTATCCCCTGAGAAAATGAGAATCAAAAAGTCACGGGCTGGCACTCCAGCAATACTTACCGTAGCCAACGCTTGGAAGCAATGAAGATGTCCGTCAACGGAGGAATGCGCCAAGAAGAAGTGGTCCACGTACGCAATGGAATCTGACCCCACTGAAACATACAAATTAAATCAAAAAATCAAACCTAAGTAAGGACACAAGGTTTTGGGCGTTTATCAGGGCACACTGCACTCTAATTTGTATCTGAGGAACACCACTGGCAGGAAGGTCTGTTTCCCTAGGTACCAGGGTGGGGAACGTAGAAATACTGCGGCCCTCTAGCCGATACCTGCAACAGCAGCTTTGAAATCTCTGCTAATGGTCACTTCATATGCACAAGGACTGCAGGGCTGCCAATGAAACCTGCCCTCAAAATGTCCTGACGCAGGTGAAGGCCAAAACATTTCAAAATGTGGCACGTATTTCAAGAAAACAATTTGAAGAAGTAAGCCGTAGTAACAGTTTGAAAAATAAAAGGACATGCCTGAAAGCTCAGTTTCAAGGGATTATGAGACATATGCGGATCCAACCACAAAGAGGTATCAGCTCACCCCGCCAAGAATAACCATCAGCAGAGAGACTACAAACGCTCAATGCGGAAGAGGTTGTGGAGAAATGCATACCCTCAATTTGAAGTGGGACGTAACCTGGTAAGAGCCACTAATGGGAAGAGAATGGATGTGCCTTTAAAAGGTAAACACTGAGCTACTATATGATCCATCAGGCCCACTCCTCGGCCTATAACCTAAGAAGACAGAATTGGAAAGACACAGGCAGGAGATATGCACTGCAGCAGTATAACAACAGCCAAGACCCGGAATCAACCAAAAAGTCCATCAAGAGATGAGTGGACAGAGAAGAAGTGGTACGTGTACCTTTGGAATATTAGCCAAGGAAAAAAATGAAACAATGACATTTGCAGCACGGTAGATGAGTCTAGAGGTAGTCACGCAACTGGTCGTAAGTGAGAAAGCGAAAGACACATATCCTACCGTATCACTTACAGGTGTTACCTAAAAACTGATACCAATGAAGACGTCTCCACAGGGAAATGTAATCACAGATTCGTTAGGCAAACTTGGGGCTCACCAAATGGAAAGCTGTGAGGATTGGCTACATTAGGATGTTGGGGTTAACAGAGATACGCAAACACACGTGAAATGTATCATCACCGAAGACCTACGGCATACCAAGAGAAGACGACTCAACATTGTGTCATAACCTACGTGGGAAAAGGATCCGAAGAAGACTAGATATAGGCATATGTGTAAAAGAAGCACATCTTGCACACACCTAGAACAAACAAAACACTGTAATCAAATTTTCTCTGATACAAAATAAAAATTAAATTAAAAAAAAAAACGAACAGCAAGTAATGAGACATAAACTTAGGTGGCTTTTTCCCGGCACATTCCGTTCTAATTTACAAGCTACAACACAACTTC
>NW_021697956.1:0-1473 GCF_005190385.1 Monodon monoceros | reverse complement strand
CTCTTCCCGATCAGACGGTATACCATCCTCTGGGTGTGACAGGCATGCTTTAGCTGTAGGAAGGGTCCCATTCATGTGAGGAGAACACCAGGGCTTTTTCAAAATCAGTGTCTCTCCGCAAGCCAAACTGGGGAATTTTTTAAGCTACGGCTACACATATGTTCATTAAGGGCCTTGGGAAGTAGGCAGAGTCCAAACTTTAGATGATTGAAGTCTTCAGGGTCAGAAGCACTCACCACCGGCTTCCCTTAGGTTCCATTTTAACTGTCATTGATAGATGATGTCAATAAAAATATCTATTCTTTTTCAGATTATTTCCCCTTATAGGTTATTGCAAAATATTGAGTGTAGTTCCCTGTGCTATACAGCAGTTCCTTGTTGATGATCGATTTTATACATAGCAGTGTGTATGTGTTAATCCCAAACTGTTAATTTATCCCTCCTCTCACCTTTCCCCTTTGGTAATAATAAATTATAAGACTTTATACTTCTCAGAAATGGGGGAGCTGAAAGAGAGGTATCATTTTCAATGGAAAAGCATTTAAAACAAGATTGAAGCTTTAACCAAGATTATTAGATGTACATCCTTGGAAAGAAATCACTTCGTTTCTCTAATATTGACCTGACAAATAAGACAAACCTTTTCACTGAACTTGCTTATAATAGAGTGATGGAAATATCAAATGGAAGTGTTAGAAACATCTTATTTTACCCGAGCCTTATACACTGTTCTATGTTAATTACAGTTTGGCTCACACATCTGTTCATTGAAGTTACAATGTTCTCAATTTCTGTTACTGATCCTCCAGAGTGGACCCCAACAAGTGTCCCCCTGCCCAGTGTCATTGGAGCCAACAGATCGAGACTGAGTTTGGTTCAGAAGCAAAGGAAACTTTATATTTTGATCAGAGAATGGAGAGGTGAGAGCATGTGCTACCCCGTGGGCTGTGGGCTGGGCTGCTGTGTAGAGATCCTGTCAGAGTCAGTCAGAGGGAGGAGGCGGAGTTCTTGAGGGCCCGGTTGGCTGCAGCTCAGGCTCTATATCACGGAGTGTGCACTGTGCCCCAGGAGCTGAGGTGTCGACCCAGCCATTCTGCACTAGGAAATCTGGTCTGAAGTGCCGGGTGTGGAACCTCTGTATGAGGGACCCTAGGAGCACGTGAAATTAGACAAAGCACAAAGGATAAAAAAGGTTAGACTTTATTTTATTGCCCAGATTCTATTTTTATCTCCCAGGGATTTTTAAGGGGCTTTGCCTGGGACAAACCCCTCTTCTGCCTTTTGTCCCCTTCCTCATTCTTGGAGTGCTGAGGGTGCAGACCCTTCTTCTGTAACTGCTGAGTGCTGAGTTAGGAGCCCTCATACCCGTGGGCGAGGGTCAGAACTTCTCCCCAGCAGCCTCCAGGTGACGTTGATTGTCCCCAGGCCTCCTGCCTCCCTGCTCGTCCGCCTGAGCACCAGTATTGGAAGTGT
>NW_021697955.1:0-5194 GCF_005190385.1 Monodon monoceros | reverse complement strand
AGAGTCATGTACCAAAATGTTCATTGCAGCTCTATTTACAATAGCCCAGAGATGGAAACAACCTAAGTGCCAATCATCGGATGAATGGATAAAGAAGATGTGGCACATATATACAATGGAATATTACTCAGCCATGAAAAGAAACGAAATTGAGCTCTTTGTAGTGAGGTGGATGGACGTAGAGTCTGTCATACAGAGTGAAGTATGTCAGGAAGAGAAAGACAAATACCGTATGCTAACACATATATATGGAATTTAAGGGAAAAAAATGTCATGAAGAGCCTATGGGTAAGACAGGAATAAAGACACAGACCTTCTATAGAATGGACTTGAGGATATGGGGAGGGGGTAGGGTAAGCTGTGACAAAGTGAGAGAGTGGCATGGACATATATACACTACCAAATATAAAATAGATAGCTAGTGGGAAGCAGCCGCATCGCACAGGGAGATCAGCTCGGTGCTTTGTGACCACCTAGAGGGGTGCGATAGGGAGGGTGGGAAGGAGGGAGACGCAAGAGGGAAGAGATATGGGAACATATGTATATGTATAACTGATTCACTTTGTTATAAAGCAGAAACCAACACACCATTGTAAAGCAATTATACTCCAGTAAAGATGTAAAAAAACAAACAAACAAACAAAAAACAATTTGGTGGTTCCTCAAATAGTTAAACACAGAATTACCATATGATCAGTCAATTCCACTTCTGGGTATATACTCAAAAGAATTGAAAGCAGGGACTCAAACAGGTAGTTGTACATCAAGGTTCATAGCAACATTATTCACAGTAGCCAAAATGTGGAAACAACCCAAGTATCCATCAACAGACACGTGGATAAACAAAATGTATATTCATACAATAAAATATTATTCAGCCATAAAAAGAAATATGCTAAAAGAAACATGCTAAAACATGGATAAGCCTTGAAAGTACGCTAAGTGAAATAAGCCGGACACAGAAGGAAAATAGTGTATGATTTCACTTATATGAATTTACCTAGAATAGAAAGTAAGATAAAGGTTATCAGGGACTGGGGGAAGAGAGGAATGTGGAGTTTTGTCTAATGGTTACAGAATTTCTGTTAGGGATGACAAAAACATTTTGGAAATGGATAGTGGAGATAGCTGTACAACATTGTGAATGAACGTAAGGCCACTGAATTGTACAATTAAAATTGTTAAAATGGTAAATTTTATGTTATTATGTCTTACCACAATAAAAATTGTTTTAAAATAGTATCTGTATAAATCTTCAGAGAGTATTGACTGTTTGATAAATGCAAAGTCTTTGGTGGATACTACAAAGGCAACTTTTGGAGTAGCTAGATTGGCAATTGCTATTTGTGGCTTTTGTAAAATTGTACAAACTACTGGTTCCTAGAAGACTACTTGGAATACTAGAACCAGGTGAAAGGGAACTTGTACATATACCTAGCAAGAAACCCCTACCTAAAGCCTCTCCTAAAAAAGGCACTCTGTTCTAAATGAGGTAGGAAAATTCTCAAAGGTGCCCGCCTCCCCACCCAAGGCAGAGAAGGAGCACAGGAAAAGAAGGTCAGACTGGGAGAGACCACAAGCAAAACTGAAGGAATACCAAGTTGTGATTGAAGCTTTGGGGGCAAGAGAATTCCAGTTGAGGAGTTGGGTCCAGCACTTTTGTGGTTTTCAGAGATTATTTCTAGCAATAGTTTCTTCTATTAAAGAAACCTCATGCAGAACTCTAAAGTAAAGCACAGATAACTGAAGAGCTTCTCCCTAGGTGGGAGCCCTTGTCCACTCTCACTGTCTTGGAACCTTGGGCCTGGGAACATGGTTTGAGAAACAAGCTACTAATTAATGATTAGCATGAATTGCAATGCTTTCTATCTCTCTTACTGACTTCCCATTAAGTAAAATGTGGTTTGTCAATAGTAGGAACTTATTTAAGCAGTTTTAGAGTAATTAATGAAAGAAGATCATTTTGCATTCTTTTTTTTTTAAACAGAGAACAGGAGTATTTATTTATTTATTTTAAAATTTATTTATTTATTTTGGGCTGTGTTGGGTCTTTGTTTCTGTGTGAGGGCTTTCTCTAGTTGTGGCAAGCGGGGACCACTCCTAATCGCGGTGCGCAGGCCTCTCATTATCGCGGCCTCTCTTGTTGCGGTGCATAGGCTGCAGACGCGCAGGCTCAGCAGTTGTGGCTCACGGGCCCAGGTGCTCCGCGGCATGTGGGATCTTCCCAGACCAGGGCCCGAACCCGTGTCCCCTGCATTAGCAGGCGGACTCTCAACCACTGCACCACCAGAGAGGCCCTGCATTCTCATTATTTGTAGCTTTTGTTAGAAGTGTAAATAGTGATTTTTCAATAGACTCAGGGGATCTGGGGTACTTTTATAGACATCTCAAAGCTGCTACAGATGCTTTGTCATTATCTCACATTTGATGGGAAGCATCATGGGGTGAGTGTTGGGCTAGACTGGGAATCTGAAGACAGTCTGGTTCTGGCAACAGATTAACCAATCATGTACCTTGAGGAAGTTGCTGGACATCAATTTCTCCATCTCCAAATTAAAACTGTTGGATTAGATATCTCTAGCCCCTTCCAGCTGTGATGCTATGTGGTTGTATCTCTTATTTCTAATCCCACATAGGACATATTTCCAGGGGGATGTCAATGAACTCACCCCAGCCACTCTGTGTGCCACAGATAAACCAATGATGATGAAATCTGGTAAGATCACAAGAAAGACCAACTGAATTATTAATCCAGGTGGTTAGAACTGATACAAAGAAACGTAGCTCTCAGCTAGATAGTATTCAGAATGGTTTGCCTAAAATTACTAGCCACATTCATATTTGTGAGAGGAAAAAGAGCTCACAGTAAAAATGTGAGATTCACTGGTAGAACTTATCAAGGAGAGGGGTGCCTCTATTATCCCAGAATGAGCTGTGAACATAAATTAATTTTCAATATACTGAGAAATTATATCTTCAAGTGTCAAAATATTTAAAATTTTTAACTGTTTTCATGGATGATCTTTTTTTTCTTTCTTTTTTAAATTTAATTTTTATTTTATATTGGAGCATAGTTGATTACAATGCTATGTTCAGGTGTATGGCAAAGTGATTCAGTTACACATATACATATATCTATTCTTTTTCAGATTATTTTCCTATATAGGTTATTACAGAGTATTGAGTAGAATTCCCTGTGCTATATAGTAGGTCCTTTTTGATTATCTATTTTAAATATAGTAGTATGCACATGTCAATCCCAAACTCCCAGTCTACCCCTCCACCCTTCCCCCCCAGTATCCAGAAGTTCCTTCTCTATGTCTGTGAGTTTGTTTCTGTTTTGTAAATAAGTTCATTTGTATCATTTCTTATTAGATTCCGCATATAAGTGATATCATATGATATTTATCTCTCTCTGTCTGACTTACTTCACTTAATATGATAATCTCTAGGTGCATCCATGTTGCTGCAAATAGCATTATTTTATTCTTATTTGTGGTTGGTAATATTCCATTGTATAAATGTACCATATCTTCTTTATCCATTCGTCTGTCAATGGACATTTAGGTTGCTTCCATGTCCTGCTATTGTAAATAGTGCTTCAATGAACATTGGGGTGCATGTATTTTTTCGAATTATGAGTTGAATGATCTTCTAAAAATAGTTAGACATTTCACTGCTTTCTTTAGCAAATTAGGTAAAACATAATTTATTGGTGGCTAAGGATTATCTTTAAAAAATTATATTCTCTGTTATAATACAGTGATGTCCATAATCACATTGAAGTGTGTAAGGAAGTTTTTCTCTTTGCTGAGTGGCCCAGATTGTTCTGCTTCATAAAATAGTCTCTCTCACAAACAAATGGAAAGATATTCTATGTTTTTGGGTCAGAAGAATTAATATTGTTAAAATATCCATACTGGGTTTCCCTCGTGGTGCAGTGGTTGAGAGTCTGCCTGCCGATGAAGGGGACATGGGCTCATCCCTGGTCCGGGAATATCCCACATGCCATGGAGCAGCTGGGTCCATGGGCCATGGTCGCTGAGCCTGCATGTCCAGAGCCTGTACTCTACAACAGGAGAGGCCACAACAGTGAGAGGCCTGCGTACCACAAAAAAAAAAAAAAAAAATCCATACTACACATAGTCATTTATAGATTCAATTCAATCTCTGTCAAAATTTCAATGGTGTTTTTCACAGAAATATAAAAAACAATCCTAAACTTTGTATGTAACAACAGAAGACCCCAAATAGTCAAAGCAATCCTGAGGAAAAAGAACAAAGCCGGAGGCAACGCAGGTCCTGATTTCAAACTATACTACAAAGCTATAGTAATTAAAACAGCATGGTACTGGCATAAAGATAGACATATAGACCAATTAAACAGAATAGAGAACCCATAAATAAGCCCCCACATATATGGTTAACTAATATTTGACAAGGATGTCAAGAACACTCAATGGGGACAGGACAATCCCTTCAACAAATGGTGCTGTAATAACTGGATAACCACATGCGGAAAAATGAAATTGGATCCCTGTCTTACACAACTTGTAAAAAAATTTTTTTAAACATCTTTATTGGGGTATAATTGCTTTACAATGGTGTGTTAGTTTCTGCTTTATAACAAAGTGAATCAGTTATACATATACATATGTTCCCATATGTCTTCCCTCTTGCGTCTCCCTCCCTCCCACTCTCCCTATCCCACCCCTCCAGGCTGTCACAAAGCACCGAGTTAATATCCCTGTGCCTTGCGGCTGCTTCCCCCAGCTTTCTGCCTTACTACGTTTGTTAGTGTGTATATGTCCATGACTCTCTCTCGCCCTGTCAAAGCTCACCCTTCCCCCTCCCCATATCCTCAAGCCCGTTCTCCAGTAGGTCTGCGTCTTTATTCCTGTCTTACCCCTAGGTTCTTCATGACATTTTTTCCCCTTAAATTCCATATATATGTGTTAGCATACAGTATTTGTCTTTTTCTTTCTGACTTACTTCACTCTGTATGACAGACTCTAGGTCTATCCACCTCATTACAAATAGCTCAATTTCATTTCTTTTTAAGGCTGAGTAATATTCCATTGTATATATGTGTCACATCTTCTTTATCCATTCATCCAATGATGGGCGCTTAGGTTGTTTCCATCTCCGGGCTATTGTAAATAGAGCTGCAATGAACATTTTGGTACATGACTCT
>NW_021697954.1:785-1089 GCF_005190385.1 Monodon monoceros | reverse complement strand
TAGGGGACGGGGACGGTTTAGGGTACAGGTTAGTGTACGACAACTGTTTAGGGTGAGCGTACGTGTTAGGGCACGGGTTAGTGTTAGCATACAGGTTCGGATTAGCTTACGTGTTAGGGTAAGGCTTCGGGTAAGGATTAGGGTTGTGGTTAAGGTTAGGGTTAGGGTGAGGGGACGGGGACGGTTTAGGGTACAGGTTAGGATACGAGAACGGTTTAGGGTGAGCGAACGTGTTAGGGTACGGGTTAGTTTTAGCGTACGTGTTCGGATTAGTGGACGGGTTAGGGTAAGGCTTCGGGTAAGG
>NW_021697954.1:404-685 GCF_005190385.1 Monodon monoceros | reverse complement strand
CGGGTAGTGGTTAGGGATTGGGTTATGGTTAGGGTTAGGGTTAGGGGACAGGGACGGTTAGGGTACAGGTTTGGGTACGACAACGGTTTAGGGTGAGCATACGTGTTAGGGTACGGTTTAGTGTTAGCGTACGGGTTAGGATTAGGGGACGGGTTAGGGTAAGGCTTCGGGTAAGGGTTACGGTTAGGGTTAGGGTTATGGTTAAGGGAAGGGGGCGGTTTAGGGTAAAGGTTAGGGTATGACAACGGTTTAGGTTGAGCGTACATGTTAGGGTACGTGTT
>NW_021697954.1:0-304 GCF_005190385.1 Monodon monoceros | reverse complement strand
TAGGGGACGGGGACGGTTTAGGGTACAGGTTAGTGTACGACAACTGTTTAGGGTGAGCGTACGTGTTAGGGCACGGGTTAGTGTTAGCATACAGGTTCGGATTAGCTTACGTGTTAGGGTAAGGCTTCGGGTAAGGATTAGGGTTGTGGTTAAGGTTAGGGTTAGGGTGAGGGGACGGGGACGGTTTAGGGTACAGGTTAGGATACGAGAACGGTTTAGGGTGAGCGAACGTGTTAGGGTACGGGTTAGTTTTAGCGTACGTGTTCGGATTAGTGGACGGGTTAGGGTAAGGCTTCGGGTAAGG
>NW_021697953.1:533-1010 GCF_005190385.1 Monodon monoceros | reverse complement strand
ATTCCGTGTATTAGTGATATGTTATGATGTTTCTTTTTCTGTGTGACTTATTTCTCATAGAATCATCGTACCTGAATCCACTCATTATGCCGCTACGGGCCTCATGACGTAGATTTCATTGCTGAGTTACATTCCTTTGTACGTACGTACCACAACTTCTTTATCCATTTTTTGCTTTCTCGGATATTTAACTTGTACTGTAGATGAGGTTCTTGTAAACAGAGCCATCCCAAACTTTGGGGTGGCTGTGTGTTTTTGATTTTAATTTCCCTAAGCTATAGGACCATAAGTGGAAGTGCCACAGGCTGTGTTACTTTGTTTCCTACGTTTTTCAGGAAACACCATACCCTTCTCCAGAGTGGCTGTTGGCAATTTACATCCCGCCCATCAGCATAACAAGGCTCCCTGTTCTCCATGACCTGTGCTGCCTTTCTGGATTTTACACTTTTTTCAGATGGCCCTTTTGACAGGGGGGCA
>NW_021697953.1:0-433 GCF_005190385.1 Monodon monoceros | reverse complement strand
GGTTGGCCAAAAAGGGCGTATTTGTTTTTTCCTGAATATATTCAGGATAAAACGCATACTCCCTTTTTGGCCAAGTGCATCATTGTCGACATTCCGCCTCTTTTCCTATGCTTAAATGCAATGCCAGTCTACCCCCTGAAATCGTTTTCTTGAAATTCTGCCCCGCTTTCAAGTCCTCTTCGAAGACTTACTTCAATACATTTTTGGAATATAGCTGTCATTCATAACTCTGCAGGTTTGTGAATTACAGTGCCCCTGAGCTCCCTTCTTCAACTCGCTTTCTTGTGAGCTGGCCGCAAAACCGCAGGATGGCTTCAGGCCCTTATCTGTTTCATGCAGGGCACGCTGAGCCTTTGGTTAATTCCTCTTCCTGGTGGGAAATGAGCGTTCCATTTGCCCGTGCAGACACCTACAGCTAGTCTCTCATTGGTTC
>NW_021697952.1:0-1759 GCF_005190385.1 Monodon monoceros | reverse complement strand
CAAAATTGAGTTATTTGTAATGAGGTGGGTAGACCTAGAGTCTGTCAAACTGAGTGAAGTAAGTCCAAAAGAGAAAGACAAATACCGTATGCTAACACATATATATGGAATTTAAGAAAAAAAAGTGTCATGAAGCACCTAGGGTTAAGACAGTAATAAAGACACAGACCTACTAGAGAATGGAGTTGAGTATATGGGGAGGGGGAAGGGTAAGCTGTGACAAGGTGAGAGATAGGCATCGACATACATACACCACCAAACGTAAGTTAGATAGCTAGTGGGAACCAGCCGCATAGCACAGGGAGATCAGCTTGGTGCTTTTTGACCGCCTGGAGGCTTGGGATAGGGAGGGTGGGAGGGAGGGAGACGCAAGAGGGAAGAGATATGGGAACATATGTATATGTATAACTGATTCACTTTGTTATAAAGCAGAAACTAACACACCATTGTAAAGCAATTATACTCCAATTAAGATGTAAAAAAAAATCACAAATGTAGTTCTAATTTTATAGTCCACAGAACATTTCTCAAGCAAACTTTCCCAAATCAAGTTGGAGTGACTGAGTAAAACTCTTTACTTTTAAGGCCTGTCTAAACTGAGTTTCCTGGCTCTAGTCCTCACAAGTCATTCTATAGGGTTTATGTAGGAAAAAGCAAATAGACAAGCTGTAGATGTATGCCAAGTTATTATTACATTCAATTGTGAACAGGAAAATAGCAAAGTATATTTACACATGGGACAGGAAGGAAGTGCACAGGATGGACTCAAGCCATACCTTCCCCCAGTAAAGACAAAAAAGCCCCGGGTGCCTGAGTGCCTTAAGCTGGAAACTTATGAATTTGGTAAAAGTCAAGGGAGCTAACATTCAAAGAGATTTTATTCAAGGGCAAGGGGATTTTTCTATATAGTAATGACATTTAAAAGGTCATAGACTTGCTTAAAAATCTGAAGTTGTGTTGCTCCTCACTGGAACATACCCCCCTCCCCTACACATAAAATATTATTCCCTGTTCCTGGTGGTGAGCTGACCCCCCCACCAACCACAACTTCATGCCATGAAGAATGAAATCTGGTGGCAAAATTAATCTCCAGTGAGACCTGACTTCTAAATCCATGTTCTTTCCATTACGTTGATAGGTGACCTTAGACAAGATATTTATGTGCTCTAAACCTCCCATTGCTCATCTGTAAAATGGTGTGGTAATAGCTACTTTTTGTTGTTGTTGTTTTGTTTTTTTGCGGTACGCGGGCCTCTCACTGTTGTGGCCTCTCCCGTTGCGGAGCAACAGGCTCCGGAAACGCAGGCTCAGCGGCCACGGCTCACGGGCCCAGCTGGTCCGCGGCACGTGGCATCCTCCCGGACCGGGGCACGAACCCTCATCCCCTGCATCGACAGTCGGACTCTCAACCACTGCGCCACCAGGGAAGCCCCATTCTTAATGTTTTGTTAAACATTAAGTATTCACTGAAAAGCACAGAGAAGAAAATCACCCTTAATTTTACCACCAGGAGGTAACCATTATAAACATGTAAAGCACAGCCTCTTAGGCTTTTTGTTTGTTTGTTTGTTTTTTGGCTGTGCTGCATGGCTTGTGGGATCTTAGTTCCCCAAATGGGGACTGAACCCAGGCCCTGGCAGTGAGAGCACCGAGTCCTAACCGCTGGACTGCCAGGGAATTCCCCCAGACATTGTTTTCCTATGCTTTTTATTTAAGAAATTTTGGCATCGATCTGTATACATAGTTTTGCAAACTTCTT
>NW_021697951.1:0-1744 GCF_005190385.1 Monodon monoceros | reverse complement strand
TGATGAGGGCCCTCTGTTGTGAGTTCACACCCGCTGGGATCCCATAGCCTCGCTGCTCCTTGCCGCATGCTAGGAGGTTCCAACTGCGGGATTCCTCACCTTTTTTATTCTATGGGTCCTCTGTTTTGAGGCTCCTCCTGCCTGCCTCACTCCCAGGCCCTTGGAGATGTGGGTCCTCTTGTTTAGGCCACATGGTCTGGGTTCCTCACCTTTCTATCATTTGGCCACACAGGTGTGAGACCACTCCTGCATGGATCCGATCCCCTTGGTGATGTGGGCCCTCTGGTGAGAGTCTGATCCTGGCTGGGTTCCTCACCCTTCTGTGATGTGGGCCCTCTGTTATGAGGTCACGGCTGCCTGGCTTGCACACACCTCCTTGGGGACGTCGGCACTCTGGTGGCAGTTGGAGCCTGCTGAGAGCTTCCTTCCCTCGGTGATCAGGGCCTTCTGGCATCAGGCCGTAACTGCTGGGTACCCACATTTTCTGATACGTGCTAAGAGGTATGAGGACACTCCTGCCTGGTTCCCATCCCTATGAGGATGTGGGCCTTGTGCTCTGAGGTCCCAAAGTCTGGGTTGCTCATAGTTTCATTATGTGGCCCTCTGCTGTGAGTTCACTGTGGCCTGGATCCCATAGTGTCGGTGCTCTGGGCCGCCTGCTGGCAGGTTCCTACTGCTGGTTTCCTCACCTTTTTTATTCTATGGGGCCTTTGTTGTGTGGCTACTCTTGCCTGCCTCACTCCGAGGCCCTTGGACATGTGGGTCCTCTGGTTTAGGCCACATATGCTGGGTTCCTCACCTTTCTATGATGTGACCACACTGGTGTGAGGACACTCCTGCCTGCTTCCGATCCCCTTGGTGATGTGGGCCCTCTGGTGAGAGCCTTATCCTGCCTGGGTTCCTCACCCTTCTGTGAGGTAGGCCCTCTGCTGTGAGGTCACTCCTGCCTGGCTGGCAAAAGTTACCTTGGCGACGTGTGCCCTCAGTTGGGAGTTGGTGCCTGCTTGGTGACTCATCCTCTCGGTAATGAGGGCCCTCTTGCCTCAGGCCCTAACCCCTGGGTTCCCAAATTTTCTGATGTGCGCCCTGTGGTGCGAGTACACTCCTGCCTTGTTCCCATCCCCAAGGACATGTGGACCTTCGGTTCTGTGGTGCCAACGGCTGGGTTGCTCTCACTTTCATGATGTGGGCCCTCTGCTGTCCGCTCACTGTGGCCTGGATCGCATAGACTCGGTGTTCTGGGCCGCCTGCTGGGAGGTTCCAACTGCTGGATTCCTCACATTTTTTATTCTATGAGCCCTGTGTTGTGAGGCTACTCCTGCCTGCCTCACTCCGAGCCCTTTGGAGATGTGGGTCCTCTTGTTTAGGCCACATGTTCCGGGTTCCCCACCTTTCACTGATTTGGCCACACTGGTGTGACGACACTCCTGTCTGGTTCCGATCCCCTTTCTGATGTGAGTCCTCTGGTGATAGTCTGATCCTGGCTGGGTTCCTCACCCTTCTGTGAAGTGGGCCCTCTGCTGTGAGGTTATTCCTGCGTGGCTTGCTCCCATTGCCTTGGTGAGTTCGGCCCTCTGGTGGCAGTTGTAGCCTGCTGGGAGCCTCGTCTCCACAGTGATGAGGGCTCTCTGGCGTCAGCCTCTAACTGCTGGGCTCCCCACTTTTTCTGATGTGAGCCCAGTGATGCCAGGACACTCCTGTAAGGTTCCCATCCCCAAGGGGATGTGGGACTTCTTCTCTGAGG
>NW_021697950.1:0-7938 GCF_005190385.1 Monodon monoceros | reverse complement strand
AGGGACACTGCGCGTTTTGCTTTACTCAAGCCATCCCATGGCCTTGCACTAGTTCCTTCCGCCACACATCCTCTTCCCCAGAGCTTTCCCAGAGACTTCCTTCAGGTGTTTTCTCAAATGTCACCTCCTCAGAGATGCCTTCCCTGATCATAGTAGCAAACCCATTTCCCCATCTCTCTGACCACTCCCCACATTGTATCCCCTGACCCTGCTGTGTTCGTCTTTACAAGTCTGATTATGACCTTAACACGTGCTGCCTATTCACTGGTTCACTTTCTGAGGGGCTGTCTTGCTCACTGCTGAATCCTTAACATCTAGCGCCGTCACTGTGCTTGGCACTAAGTGGTCAGCAGGTAAGCAGTGAATATTCAATGAAGACCCTAGAGCCTCACAGCATTATACGCAATCACGCCTGCACCACTTATCGACAGCTTTTTAATATTTCATTCTTTTTGACAAAAGAAAAATTGCTCATGAGAAAAGAGTTGATTAGAGCAACGTATAACGGAAAAAGATAAAGTCCTCCATAGTTCCACTGGTCTGTACTAACCATCCTTCACAGTTTGAGCTATGCCATGGTAGAGTTTGTTAGGTGATCCCCAGAATTCTTCTCTTCTCCCCTTCTTTTACAATCAAGGAATCTGTGACTCTAGGCACGGCATGCAGCCACCCAGAATGAATATACCAGCTTTCCCTGCGGTTAGGCTGTGGTCATGTGACTAAATTATGGTCAGGGTGCAATCAAAAGTGATGCATCCAACACACAGGTAATGTCCTTAAAAAAGCAGGGTAAACTTTCCCTTTTCTCCCATTCTTGCTAGATTGCAACGTGATAGTCATCTTTGATCATGAGGAAAAGGGCAGCACCTTACGGATGACGTAGCAAGATGTAAGGAGTCTGGGCTGCTGCTGACCTCACAGAGAAGAGCTGCTTTGTCAGCTCAGGCTTTTTTTTTGGGGGGGGGGGTTCTCATTAGTTATCCATTTTACACATAGTAGTGTATATATGTCAATCCCAATCTCCCAATTCATCCCATGCCCACCCTTCCCCCTTGGTATCCATACGTTTGTTCTCTACATCTGTATGTCAGCTCAGAGTTTTATACAAAAGAGAGATAAACTTCTAGACTATTTACGCCACTATGATTTCAGTTCTCTGTTACAGAGCCAAATCTGTGTCTGTCTGTCTACATCTATTTATCATCTATCCCCTATTTTCTTCAATGCATTTGTGTGTGTGTGTGTGTGTGTAGCAACTTTATATTATGTGGAATCCCAAACATATACAAAAATACCCAAACTCATCTAATGAATCTCTCTCTGCCCATCACCCAGCCCCCAAAACCAACTCATGGCCAATCCTGTTCTGTTTCCATCCCATCTCCTTCCCCTTTCATAGTATTTGGAAGCAAATCCCAGACAAAATATACTTTCATCTGTAAATATTATCTGTAAATGAATTTCTAAAAACAAACCCAAAACTTTTTTTGAAAACAGCCATAATACTATTATCATGCCTAGAAAAAGTCCTTAATGTTACTAAAACAGATATTAATTTACTTTAACAAAAAAACTATGTAAAAAACATACTGTGGGCAATTTTCAACATCATACCCATAGAGCCACCTAATTCTTTTTAACAGCTGCACAGTATTCCAAGGAAATGATATACCAAAGTTTATTTCGTCATTCCCTAATTTATAGACGTTCATGTTATTTTCGGGGTTTTTGGCCAATGATGCAATGGACCTCTATCTATCCCAGGATTTCTCAGCTTTGGCCCTCTTAAGATTTGGGGCTGGATGATTCTTTGCTGTGTGGAGCTGGTCTGTGGATTGCAGGTTATTTTGCAGCATCCTTGGCCCTTGTCCTCACCAGATAACAGTGGCACTTCCCTCCCCCAATTGTAACAACCAAAAATATCGCTAGGCATTGCCAAATGTCCCCTGGGGTCAGAATCTCCCTGGTCAAGAACCACACCTCTAAATATTTATATACACACTTAAGCAAGTAGAAAGCCCTCATTGCTACAGTGGAGACCAGCAGAGAAATGGAAACAGAGAGGTTCACAAAATGGTGGCCACTTGAGAAAGAGAGCGGTTCACACCCACGTTGGATTGTAGTAACTACTTTCACGGTGCTTTCATCATGCTTACTGTGGAAACCTGGGAATTGATTTTTCACAAAAAACTGCAGTTGGTGTCTGCAAATTTATCATGTCAGCCAAAGACCCCCTGGGTTGATCCGTTTTGTTTGTCTGTGTGTGGCTGCACCACACGGCTTGTGGGATCTTAGTTCCCCGACCAGGGACTGAACCTGGGCCCTGGCAGTGAAAGCGCCGCGTCCTAACCACTGGACCACCAGGGAATTCCCTGAGTTGATCTGTTTTTGAACATTGTGCTTCAGATCAGGATCCAATGGAAGAACACGAGGTACATTTTATGAAACTGGCTTAGGGATGGGAATGCCATCCTGACTTATGGTCTGGTTTTCTTTCAGTGGTAGGGTTAGGTTTCAGGGATATGTGTGACCCTTTGTATCCCCTTTTCCCCTACATGTAAGAAGAAGCTGTATTACCATGCTGTTTGTACACAAAAGGAGAAAGGACTTCCAAATTCTACATGCAGCCCAAACCCAAAAGCACACCCCCTCTGCCGAGATCTGCCCCTGGCAAGGTTTAATATTCATCCAGAACCTGCTGGGGAAAATCAGACAAACCCCCAGACGGTGCCTCGCGGGGCTGAAACAGGCTAAGGGGATGTGACTACGGAGTTAGGGCGGCCCAGCTGATGATGCTTTAAGCTGATCGCAGCACCAAAGAATCCTCGGGATCTATAACTCCCGGGGTGGTAAAAACACAGCTATAGCAAAAAACAAAGTAAAAAGTTTTTTAAAGTAAGTAAATAAATAAATAATAGTAAAACAAATACAAAGGAAGACAAGGAAGAACAGGAGAAACCTTAAGGGGGAACCTAAAAAAAATAGTTTTATAGATATCCACAAGGGTTTAAGTCACTTATTCATTCAAGAAATGCTGCGAGCACCTACTATGTGCCAGGTACTGATCTAACTTCCGGGCATCCACTGGCGGGCAAGGCAGATGGCACCCCTGACTCCCAGAATCAACATCCTGGTAGATTTCACTGCAGACCATGGAATTCACTCTTGCTGGTAAAATCCAGCTAGCAGTTCCTGTTAGCTGAAGACAGACAGGACAGAGGGGCATCTGAGCCAAACCTTCACACTGAGAAAGAGCTCATTGTACACCACACACTATGTTAGTTGCTTTCCATATATTGGCTCATTTAAACCTCAAAATAAATGAGGTCAATAATATTGTCCCGGGCTTCTCTGGTGGCGCAGTGGTTGAGAGTCCGCCTGCCGATGCAGGGGACACGGGTTCGTGCCCCGGTCCGGGAGGATCCCACATGCCGCAGAGCGGCTGGGCCCGTGAGCCATGGCCGCTGAGCCTGCGCGTCCGGAGCCTGTGCTCCGCAACGGGAGAGGCCACAACAGTGAGAGGCCCGCGTACCGCAAAAAACAAAACAAAACAAATAATATTGTCCCTCCCACCCTTTTACAGAAGAGGAAACTGAGGACCAGAAAGATTAAATAGCCTGTACAAAGTTACAGAGCTACCCAGGCGGCCGGCAGTAAAACACCTTTTAGAGCAGAGGTTCTTATGGGGGGGGGGGATATTGATTTTGTCCTGCAGGGGCCACTTGGCAACGTCTGGACACATTTTTGGTTGTCACAACTGCGGAGGGTACTACTGGGCTCTAGTGGGTAGAGGTCAGGGATGCTGTTAAACATCCTACAAGGTACAGGATGCCCCCACAGTAAAGAAGCAAATGTCCAAATATCCAAAGTGCCAAAGAGAAACCCTGCTGTTCCGGGGGGAAAATAAACTTTCCAAACGAACACATTAAAAAAACGGAGATGCAGTAGAGAATGGTGGTTAAAAACAGCCGAAACACCTGGGTGTGAATTCTGGCTTACCTGTACAACTGTGCTAAGACAGATACTGAGAGGATGAAGTGAGATAAAGTGCTTTGAAGAATGCCTGGCAAGTAGTAAGTGGTAAGTAAATGTTTTCTCACTCCACACAGAGCACCTCACCGTAAACTATACGGACGTGCTTAACGGCAATTTACGAGACGTCTGGCAACGGTAGCCCAGGAGGGTCAAGAAAGTCAAGGGCCCAGGTGAGCATTAGGTCTGCGCATCTCTTGGCCTCTCCTACAGGCAGAAGATGTCACAAGCCACAGGTCCAAGCAACACAACTTACTATGACCCCATCCAGAGCAGGAAGGAAGGAAGTGTAAAAGGGGACTCCCCCCCACCCCCAAGCCCCTTTCATGTTATCAGTATCTCAGAGGACTATATCAGCATCCTCCAGCACACATTGACTTACGTCTCATCCGTGAGAACTGGATCACGGTAAAGGGGCTTAGCCTAATCTCCTTCATCCCTCTGGCCTGAGCACATGGCCAACCAAATAAGACTGGGGGGTCTGTTGGTCCGGAAGAGCAGCAACGGTTGCTGGCTGAGCCATCATCACGGGCTGTCCTGGAGGAATCCAATACACCGGCCAAGCCAACTTCTAGATGTGTGATTTGCTTGTTTGTTTTTTCGGCTGTGCCATGCGGCATGTGGGATCTTAGTTCCCTGACCAGGGATTGAATCCGCACCCCCTGCGTTGGAAGTGCGGAATTTTAACCACTGGACGGCCAGGGAAGTCCCTGGACGCGTGAAATAACTAAAAGATGTAGCTGCCCCTCCAAATGCCAGCTGTCATTTATCAGTGCAGCTGCATTCTGCACCAGACCCATGCTGGCCACTTCAGGTGACCCTGCCACTCTCTCCCATCACGTCGCTCACTACTCTACCCTCTACTGACACTGGCATTCCACCCTTTGTCCCTCAAAAGAAGCAAGCTCCTCGCCACCTTGGCGTCTAGGCACAGCTGTTAACCTCTGCCCTGGATGCTCACCCCCACCACCCCCATCTTTAGGTTTTTGCATAAATGTCACAATGTCGCTGCCACCAGGAAGCCTTCCCTGACCACCCCCCACCCCCTTACTGCAGTTTTCACTGCATCCTGCACTTTTCAATCATGGCATTTACTACCATTGCAATGAATAATTAGCTGAATATTTAGTTATATGATGCTTACCTTTCCTGCTACATCCTATATAGCAGCCATGAGCCATGTGTGGTTCTTGAGCACTTGAAATGTGTCTAGTCCAAACATACCCTGGAACTCTAAGACTCAGTACCAAGAAAGTGTAAAATAATGCATTAGTAATGGTAAAAGTATTGATTATATATTAAAATGATACTAGTTTTTGATGTATTAGGTAAAATTTCACTACTAGGAAACTTCAAATTACACTCGCGGCTCATGTTTCTAACTCGCATTACATTTCTATTTGGACGATGCTGCTTGAGACCCAACATGCTCCATGAGAACAGAGACCGTAACTAGATTGTCCCTGATCTATCCCAAGTGCTTAGGACAGTGCCTGGCACAGGATGGAGTGAATGAACGAATGAACAAAACTTAAGAGACTGTAAGAGGGTGCCTAGCTCATATCCTGGTTGTCAAGAACAGTTTGTTTGTATACTGCATTTTAAAGTTCTCCAAACATGCACCAGGTGCCATATTCATGGAATTACAATTCTTTCACTTGCCTAGTCTTGGCCAACATGGGCACCAGCTTTTGGCTGGTTACCCTGCTTCCTTAGCTGATTCTACACCCCAAGAAAAGACGAGACTTGAGAGAAACGTCCGCAGCAACCCAGCAGCCAGAGTCTCCTGAAAAAGCCAACAGACGGTGGCTCGGGGAGTCTGTCAACCTTGATAGGACAAACACAGTATAGAAAGGGCCACTCGCACTTGCAGGGGATGGCATGGCGGACGGGAGCCAAGGCAGGCAAGGCTGTGCCAACTTGGGGAAGTCAAGAGGCCACAACCAACTGTCTGGGAGGCTGAACGAGCCTGGGCCTGAACCAGCCAGGTGGGGTCACCTATCTCCGTCCTACGCCAAGGAAAACAGCTCTCCGAGACGAGACAGGAAGGAGGCAGACCAGGTCAGACTCAGGAGCTGCCCAGGCCATGTGGCCCCTGGGGGCTGTGAGTCTGTAGCACTCTCTGAGGCTGCCCCCTCCCGTGGCCTTCATGGGCCTGGGTGCAGGGGCCCAGCTGAGCCTGAAGCTGTAATCTGGGTCCACTGTTGGGTAGAGAGAAGAGATTAAGGATTTGAGGGAGCAGAAGAGAAATAAACCTCGGTGTCTTGGCCTCTTTTAAACTGGGCTTTAGGGCCTTCCCTGGTGGTCCAGTGGGTAAGACTCCATGGTCCCAATGCAGGGGGCCCGGGTTCGATCCCTGGTCAGGGAACTAGATCCCGCATGCATGCTGCAACTAAGAAGCCCGCATGCCACAACTAAGAAGCCCGCATGCCACAACTAAGACTCGGCACAGCCTAAATAAATAAATAAATATTAATAAATAAACAAACTGGGCTTTAGGTACTTGGGAGTGAACTGGCTACAAGCTTGAACCCCGACCCTGGCCTTGGCACTTGTATTCCTGTTTGACCTTCAATAGTAGGGACTGACAGCTCATACTTGGAAAGGGGTCACCACTGCAGGCCAGAATTGGTTCGAAGTCCTTGACAATGAGTGCCTAATAACAAGGGCTAACACTGGTCTGGCATGTCAGCAACCCAGAGGGCCAGGGGCAGAGGTGGGATCCAAACCCTGGTAGTTGGAGCTGCCGTTCTGTTTGCTAGTTATGTGGGTTTGAACCCCAGCTTTACTACTGACTTGCTGTATCACTCTGGGGGACTGTAATAGCACCAGTAACTATTTAGCTAGCATTCACTAGGCTCTAGCTAGTCACTGCTCTATGTGTATTACTCACTGAATGTATTGCTCATTGAATCCTCATGACGACCCTCAGCTATTATTCAAACTCAGGCACTTTGGCTCCCATGGACCTTCTACTGATGCTAGAGAACATAGACTCTGGAGCTGCACTGCCCGGCTGGAGTCCCAGCTGTGCAACTTGATCGTAGCTGTGACCTTATCCTCTCTGGGCCTCAGTTTCTTCATCTATAAAATAGGAGTAATAATAGCACCTACCAATGGAGTTGTTGTGAGGGTATTAAATGAGCTAATACTTGAAAGCATTTAGCAGAGCGTCTAGCAAAGAGGAACTGTTCAAAGAAGAGCCCAAGGTCCGTCATGCACACAATACCTGGGCCACAGGAAAGGTGACAAGTCAGCGTCAGGGCTCCCCAGGGAAGGCTGGGAGGCAGAACCTGAAATTCAACCTTCCAACCCTCCGGCCCCTCCACTCCCCTGGCACTTCTTGTGGGTCCATGCATCCTCTTGGCAGCTACCTGCAGGCCCTCCGTGCCCGGGACACCATTCAGGTCTCATCCTCGCTTCCCGATGACTCAGCCCAGCAGCCCCCAGGGGTGCCTCCCAGCCTCCACGGCCCACCTCCCCTGAAACCGTTCTCCATGCTCCTCGTATAAGATTTTTAAACATAAATCTGACCTTGTCACGCCCCCACTAAAACCTCTTTAATGGCTCCCCGTCGCCCTTGGGCTCAATTCCAAACTTTCACGGGGGCTAAAAACAGTGGCTTTCAAAATCTTTGAGACGCACAGTAAGAAACACATTTTACAATGCTGTGTAGTGTACACCTTTATAAAACTTGAAGTAAAAGTTTAAAGAAACCACACTGACCTCATGTGCAACACACACGAATATTTTCTATTCTATTCTTTTTTTACCCCCCAGTGCCAGCTGTGGCCCACTAAACTGATTTCATGACCCACTGAGGCATTCGGACCTGCAGTCTGAACAACACCGGTTTCAGAACTCTCAGACCCAGGCCCTGGCAGCCCTTCAGGCTCATCTCTCCCC
>NW_021697949.1:0-1085 GCF_005190385.1 Monodon monoceros | reverse complement strand
GAGCGTACGTGTTAGGGTACGGGTTAGTGTTAGCGTGTGGGTTAAGATTAGGGGACGGATTAGGGTAAGACTTCGGGTAAGTGTTAGAGTACGGGGACGGTCTAGGGTACAGGTTAGGGTACGACAACGGTTTAGGGTGAGCGTACGTGTTAGGGTACGGGTTAGTGTTAGCGTACGGGTTTGGATTACGGGACGGGTTAGGGTAAGGCTTCGGGTAAGTGTTAGGGTTAGGGTTAAGGTTAGGGTTAGGGTTAGGGGATGGGGACAGTTTAGGGTACAGGTTAGGATACGATAGTGGTTTAGGGTGAGCGTACATGTTAGGGTATGGGTTAGTGTTAGCGTACGGGTTCAGAAAAGGGGACGAGTTACGGTAAGGCTTCGGGTAAGAGTTAGGGTTAGGGTTAGGGTTAGGGGACAGGGACTGTTTAGGGTACAGGTTAGGATACAAGAACGGTTTAGGGTGAGGGTACGTGTTAGGGTACGGGTTACTGTTAGCGTACGGGTTCCGATTAGAGGACGGGTTAGGGTAAGGCTTCGGGTAAGGGTTAGGTTTAAGTTTAGAGTTAGGGTTAGGGTTAGGGGACGGGGACGGGGACGGTTTAGGGTACAGGTTAGGGTACGACAGCGGTTTAGGTTGAGCGTACGTGTTAGGGCATGGGTTAGTGTTAGCGTACGGGTTAGGATTAGGGGACGGGTTAGGGTAAGGCTTCGAGTAAGGGTTAGGGTTAGGTTTAGGGTTAGGGTTAGGTTTAGGGGATGGGGACGGTTTAGGGTACAGCTTAGGGTACGGCAACTGTTTAGGGTGAGTGTACATGTTAGGGTATGGGTTAGCGTTAGCGTACGGGTTAGGATTAGGGGACGGGTTAGTGTAAGGCTTCGTGTAAGGGTTAGGGTTGGTTTAGGGTTAGGGTAAGGGGACGGAGACGGTTTAGGTTACTGGTTAGGTTATGACAATGGTTTAGGATGAGTGTACGTGTTAGGGTACGGGTTAGTGTTAGTGTACGGGTTAGGATTAGGCGACGGGTTAGGGTAAGGCTTCGGGTAAGGGTTAGGGTTAGGGTTAGGGGACGGGGACGGTTTAGGGT
>NW_021697948.1:0-1155 GCF_005190385.1 Monodon monoceros | reverse complement strand
CACCAATGCTATCTGCCCGAAGTGTCCAGCCTTATGTCTCACCCAGCTCTGGGTGTAGATGTGGTAACTCCAGGTTGCATCACAAGCCCTGAATGAATTATTCAGGAATTGCTCTCTATTTCACTGTCATTGTGTTTTGTTTTTGAAATTTATTTTGATAATGGGATTTATCGGATTCTCACTGCTGTGTTTAGGCCGCTGCACACATGCTTGATTTCCTTATGTAGACATATAAATCCATGGGTTTTAAGATTCTTACTTTTCAGGTATATTCCCAGTCATTGAATATGGGGTGTTGAGTCCATTTCGTTGAGCAAGGAGTAGGTCTTGTCTATTATATATTTGGCTTATGGAACGGCATATGTGCTAATTTCAATCTCTGCTTTTATGCAGCAGCCAAACTCACCTTTCCCCATAAGCAAGCATAAGTTGGTTTTCTAAATTTGGGACCCTGTTCTGTTTTGTTATTCAGTTCATGTGTACCCAAGTTTACATTCCGGATATTAGTGATATCTTATGATGTTTCTTTTTCTGTGTGACTTATTTCTCGTAGAATCATTGTACCTGAATCCACTCATTATGCCACTATGGGCATGATGACGTAGATGTCATTGCTGAGTGATATTCCATTGTACGTACGTACCACAACTTCTTTATCCATTTTTTGCTTTCTCGGATATTTAAATTGTACCGTAGACGAGGTTCTTGTAAACAGAGCCGTCCCAAACTTTGGGGTGGCTGTGTGTTTTTGAGTTTAATTTCCCTAAGCTATAGGAGCAAAATTGGAAGTGCCATAGGCTGTGCTGCTTTGTTTCCTACGTGTTTCAGGAAACACCATACACTTTTCCAGAGAGGCTGTTGACAATTTACATCCCGCCCATCAGCATAACAAGGCTCCCAGTTCTCCATGACCTGTCCTGCTTTTCTGGATTTTACACTTTATTCAGATGGCCCTTTTGACTGGGGGGCACTGAGACTTCCTTGTAGTGCAGATTTCCTTTACACGCTTGCTTGGTTGGCCAAGAAGTGCGTATGCATTTTTTTCTGAATATATGCAAGAAAAAACGCATACCCCCTTTTTGGCCAAGTGCATCATTGTCGACATTCTGTCTCTTTTCCTATGCTTTAAGTGCAATTCCAGTCTACCCCCTGAAA
>NW_021697947.1:0-3222 GCF_005190385.1 Monodon monoceros | reverse complement strand
GTCCTAACTCAGGCCCTGACACAACACCTAACTCAGACCCTGACACTGTACCTAACAAAGGCTCTGACGCTGTCCCTACCTGAAGCCCTGACACTGGTTCTAATTAAGGCCCTGATACTCTCAGTGACTAACGTCTTGACACTACCCATACGACATTTCCTGACACGATCCCTAAACTTCACCCTAAGCCTGTGCCTTGCAAGTGTCCTGCCTCGTATGCTAACTGAAGCCCTTATGCTGTGCCTAGCTCAGGCCCTGAATTTAGGCCCAAGGCCGTGACACTGTCCCTAACTGAGGCCTAGATGCTCTTCCTAAATCTGGCCCAGAACTGTCCCTCACTAAAGGCCTAACACTATTCCTAACTCAGGCCCTGACACGGTACCTAACAGAGGCCCAGATGCTAGTCCTAACGCAGGCCCTGACACTATGTCTAACTAAGCCCTGTTGCCGTCAATATCCAATGTCCTAACACTATCCTGAGCTCATTTCCTGACCCATCTCTTACCAAGTTCCTGAGGCTGTCCCTAACAGAGGCCCTGATGATGGCTTTAGCAAAGCCCCTGAGGCTGATCCTCCCGAGGCCCTTATGCTGCTCGTAAGTCATGCCCTGATACTGTCCCTAGCTAAGGCCCTGACACTAGGCCTCACTCAAGCCCTGTTGCTCTTCCCAAGTTCGGCTCTGACGCTGTCCCTACCTGAAGTCCTGACACTGGTCCTAAATTAGGCCCTGATGCTCTAAGTAACTGAAGTCTTGGCACTATTCCTAAGTCATGTCCTGACACTATTCCTAGACCCTAACCTAACCTTGCCTTTAACTAATGTCGAGCCTCTTACGCTAACTAAATCCTTCATGCTGTCCCTAACTAAGGCCTTGACATTAGTTCCGAGGCCGTGACGATGCCCCTAACTGAGGCATGGAGGCTCGTCCTACCTCAGGCCCTGACACAACACCGAACTCAGTCCCTGACACTGTGCCTAACAAAGGCTCTGATGCTCGACCAAAGTGAGGCCCTGACACTGTCTCTAAGGCCCAGCGGCCATCAATATCTAAAGTCCTGACATTATCCTGAGCGAATATCTTGACCCATGTCTCACCAAGGTCCTGAAACTGTCCCAAAGTAAGCCCTGACGCTGTCCCTAAGGGAGGCCCTTAGGATGTCCCTAAGAGGCCCTGAGAATGTCTTTTACCCAGACCCTAAGGCTGATCTTACAGAGGCCCTTATACCACTCCTACGTCATGCCCTGACACTGTCCCTCACTCAGGACCTAAAGAGAGGCCTCACTTGGGCCCTTTTGCCATACCTTAGTTAGCCTCTGACGCTGTCCCTACATCATCAAGCCCTGACACTGGTCCTGATTAAGCCCCTGACACTGGTCCTAACTAAGGCCCTGATGCTCTCAATAACGAAGGTCTTCACGCTATCCCTAGCTCATTTCCTGTCACTATCCCTGGCCTGGAAGCAGACTCTGTCCCGAGCAAATTTCCTGCCTCTTATCCTCACTGAAACCCTAATGCTCTCCCTAACTAAGGCCCAGACTTGTCCTAACTAAGGCTCTGACACTGTCTCTAACTAAGGCCCGGAATCTGTCCCTAATATAGGCCCTGTTGCCGGCAATAACTAAAATCTGGACACTATCCTGAGTTAAGACTCTGACCCATTTCTAACCAAGGTCCTGACACTCTCCCTAAGAAAGCCCTGTCTCTGTCCCTAAGTGAAAGCCTGAGGCTGTGCCTAACTCAGGCCCTGAAGTTATGCCTACCTGAGGCCTTGACGCTATGACCACCTCAGGCCCTAATCATGTCTTTAACTAAGACCCCTATAGCTGACCCAACAAAGGTCCTGATGCAGCTCCTACATCATGCCCTAACAGTGACCCCAGCTAAGGGCCTGATGCTAGGCCTCACTCAGGCCCGGTGGCTCTCCCTAAGTCAGCCTCTGACGCTGTCCCTACCTGAAGCCCTGACACTGGTTCTAATTAAGGCCCTGATACTCTCAGTGACTAAGGTCTTGACACTACCCCTAGGTCATTTCCTGACACGATCCCTAAACTTCACCCTAAGCCTGTGCCTTGCAAGTGTCCTGCCTCTTATGCAAACGGAAGCCCTTATGCTGTGCCTAACTCAGGCCCTGAATTTAGGCCCAAGGCCGTGACACGGTACCTAACAGAGGCCCAGATGCTAGTCCTAACGCAGGCCCTGACACTATGTCTACCTAAGGCCCTGCTGCCGTCAATATCCAATGTCCTGACACTATCCTGAGCTCTTTTCCTGAAACATCTCTTAACAAGGTCCTAAAACTGTCCTTAAGTAAGCTGTGACGCTGACCCTAAGTGAGATCCTGAGGCTGTCCCTAAGAGAGGCCTTGATAATGGATATAGCAAAGCCCCTGAGGCCGATCCTACCCAGGCCTTTATGCTGTTCCTAAGTCATGCCCTGATACTGTTCCTTGCTAAGGCCCTGACACTAGGCCTAACTCAAGCCCTGTCGCTCTTCCCAAGTCCGGCTCTGACGCTGTCCCTACCTGAAGGCCTGACAATGGTCCTAAATTAGGCCCTGATGCACTAAGTAACTGAAAACTTGGCACTACTCCTAGGTCATGTCCTGACACTATCCTTAGACCTTAAACTAACCTTGCCTTTAACTAATGTCGATCCTCTTGCGCTAACTAAATCCCTGATGCTGTCCCAAACTAAGGCCCTGAAATTGGTCCCGAGGTTATGAACCTCTCCCTATCAGAGACCTGGAGGCTCGTCCTAACTCAGGCCCTGACACAACACCTCACTCAGACCCTAACACTGTACCTAACAAAGGCTCTGACGCTGTCCCTACCTGAAGCCCTGACACTGGGTCTAATTAAGGCCCTGATACTCTCAGTGACTAAGGTCTTGACACTACCCCTAGGTCATTTCCTGACACGATCCCTAAACTTCACCCTAAGCCTGTGCCTTGCAAGTGTCCTGCCTCTTATGCAAACGGAAGCCCTTATGCAGTGCCTAACTCAGGCCCTGAATTTAGGCCCAAGGCCGTGACACTGTCCCTAACTGAGGCTAGATGCTCTTCCTAAATCTGGCCCAGAACTGTCCCGCACTAAAGCCCTAACAGTATTCCTAAATCAGGCCCTGACACGGTACCTAACAGAGGCCCAGATGCTAGTCCTAACACAGGCCCTGACATTGTGTCTAACTTAGGCTCTGCTACCGACAATATCTAAAGTCCTGACA
>NW_021697946.1:0-1753 GCF_005190385.1 Monodon monoceros | reverse complement strand
TGTTATATTTTGTATCCCTTACAAAACTACCACAGAGTAAAGTATGTGACAAGCAAATTTACTTCTCCTGATGAATGCCTACTCCAGTATAGAACAGAAATGCCAAAGAAAAAAATCTGCAGTTAACAAGACAGTTGTTTCACTAGAGACACTGTATCAGTTTCCTAGGGATGATATAACAAAATTCCACAGCTGGGTGGCTTTAACAACAGAAATTTATTGGTACAGTTCTGCAGGCTAGAAGCCCAAAATCAAAATGTTGGCAGGGTCGGTTCCTTCTGAGGGCTGTGAGAGAAAACTCTGTTCCACGTCCCTCCTGCAGCTTCTGTTGGTGATAAGGATTGGCATCCTTGGCATGTAGAAGCATCACCCTGACCTCGGCCTTCTTCTTCATAAGACATTTTCCCTCGATGAACATCTATGACCAAATTTCCCCTTTTCATAAGGACTCTAGTCATAATAGATTATGGCCCACTCTAATGACCTCATGATTTCCTCTGTAAAGACCCCCTCTCCAAAGAAGGTCACATCTGAGGTACTAGGGGTTAAGACTTCAATATATAAAATTTGGGGAAACATATTCAACTTAGAACAGGCACATATAAATTGGGCTGGAGCATAGAAGTGACACATTTCTAGACTTAGTCCCACCAAAAAAGATTTGAGGTGGCTTATAAGGGGGTTGTGGAGTTTGGGTGAAATGGGGTCTAAGGACTGTCATTGAGTATGGGGTTTCTTTTTGGGGTAATGGAAATGCTTTAAATTTGATTTTGGTGATGGTTGCACAGCTCTGTGAATAGATTAAAAACCATTGAATTGTATACTTTAAATGAGTGAATGATATATGAATTATATCTCAATAAAGCTGTTAAAAAGAAAACTAGGGGAAAAAAAGATTCACAAAGTACAACAGAATGAAAAATAAACAAGAATATAGGGAAGATGTACTAAATAAGCATACTTCCCTAACATGTTATGGGCCATAAAATGGTTAAACAATAACAATTCTAAAGTGTTTCAGCCAAAGGAAGATATTCTATGCACATTTCTGTCCAATGGAAGGAACTTTTTCATTTTAGATCTCCATGAATAATACACTCTTTTTGGGAAGAGAAATGCATTTTAAATGGTGCAGGCAGTGGTCAACACACACAGGGAGAAACAGAGACAGAGGCGGGAAATAGAGGGACACTGCACATATACACCTGGATATGTACAGTGAATTCTGAACACTAAGGATGTACATATATATGGTTAATTTCTTTTCAGTACAAAGAATCATCTGAATGCAGAAGAACAGAATATGAAGACATATAGAAGAGGATTTGCAGAATTTAGTCCATGCAAAAGAGAAGAATTCTTTAATTGTATTTCAAAGTCCTCAGTTATAGAACTCCTCCATATTTGGGGCTGGGACAATGTTACCTTACTCAGAACCCAGAATGTACAAACCCAAAGCTATAGTAGTGATGATGATGGTTTTGGAGGTGTCCTATCTGCTGAAATACGAGCTAGCACAAACATCTGTCCCACTTGCTTATCAATCCAAATTACTTTCCTGTGTGCAGAGTTTTCATTGAACGACAGAGTTGATCTGGGATGACAAAGTCCAGAGTGTTTTTGTCAGTAACTTACACCATGTTTATGTAAAGTCAATAACGAAAATGGAAAGGGAAAAAAAGTTTATGACCTCACTTTTTTTCAACTGAAAGGAGGTACAGAAAGAAACTTAAAAAAATGAGAAAACTACTCT
>NW_021697945.1:0-3499 GCF_005190385.1 Monodon monoceros | reverse complement strand
GGCCAAGTACTGGGCTGGGTCACAGAAACACCAAATAATAAGATCTTCTTTTGCTTAAGCTGCGATTTCTGACTCTCTGGACTGTAAGGTTTGGTAAAAGCAGATGCTCAATAAATAGTAGCTATTATGATTCCCTACCTATGACTGGCTAGAATTGAATATATATAAGTCAGTACAAAATAGTTGTGCTTGTTAACCAGACTTGGAGAGAATGTGTATAATCCAACCTTGTTAGGCTGAAATGATTTAAAACAGTCTTGACCAAGAAATCTTGGAATATTGCTGTCAACTCAAGTGGGAGGAAGCTTGAGAGTTCAAACAGAACAATGTTGTCAGATTAATTTTCCAAGGTCTCTACTCTGTTTTTGATTTCCCAACTCAGAAACCTTAAGTGGAAACCAGTGCACTATATAGTGATTCTAAATTCCTTAACAAAGCAGTGCAGGCTATCTAGATTTTGGATTCTTTTTGGCAACATCCTCCATTAACCTCCCTGTCGTGTACTCTAATGTAATGTCCTTAGTCTTGCTAACCTTCAGTTTACTCATCTATAAAATAGTAATAATACAAGTTCCTGTTGCACGCGGTGGTTAAAAAAGGTTAGCAGACAAGCCTGGCACTTAGATCACTGTAAGTGAATAAGAGATGCTGTCGTTACATATTTCAAAAAAATCATGTAAAATCATTATCTTATTTGATCAGACTATTTTAAGTAAACATCATATATGTACTTAGAAATCTCCTGTGTTTGAAACCAATACACTCATTACGCTAACCTACACTTAAGAAAAAACTATTCTTATGAGAACAGTAAAGAAATATATTCCAAAGAGTAAAATGAGATACTCTATGCATAATACTAATATTTCTTTCATAAATTGAAAGTGATTAGATCAGTCAATATTGCAATAAGGACAAGATAAATCTGTCTTTGTACAGACATGAACTAAATCAAAGAGTATTACACTCTTCTCTGGAATATGTTTGAAAGAAAACAATTAAAATTATTTTAGCTCCTTTATCCCCAGGCTCTAATACATGTTTACTTTTTAAAAATACTTTAATGTTCTAAAAAAAAAATACTTTAAAGCTCCATGACAAAGGAAACCATAAACAAAACAAAAAGGCAACACACAGAATGGGAGAAAATATTTGCAAATGAAGTGATCGACAAGGGATTAATCTCCAAAATATACAAACAGCTCATGCAGCTCAATAGCAAAAAAACAAACAACCTAATTAAAAATGGGCAGAAGACCTAAATAGACATTTCTCCAAAGAAGACATACAGATGGCCAAGAGGCATATGAAAAGATGCTCTAACATCTTTACTAACTATTAGAGAAACACTAACTAGAGAAATGCAAATCAAAACTACAATGAGGTATCACCTCACACTGGTCGGAATGGCCGCCATCAAAAAAATCTACAAACGATAAGTGCTGGAGAGGGTGTGGAGAAAAGGGAACCCTCCTACACTTTTGGTGGGAATGTAAATTGGTACAGCCACTATGGAGAACAGTATGGAGGTTCCTTAAAAACCTAAAAATAGAACTACCATATGATCCAGCAATCCCACTTCTGGGCATATATCCAGAGAAAACCATAATTTGAAAAGAAACATGTACCCCAATGGTCATTGCAACACTATTTACAATAGCCAGGACATGGAAGCAACCTAGATGTCCAACAGAGGAATGGATAAAGAAGATGTGGTACATATATACAGTGGGATATTACTTAGCCACAAAAAAGAACAAAATAATGCCATTTGCAGCAACATGGATGGACCTAGAGATTGTCATACTGAGTGAAGTATGTTAGACAGACAAAGACAAATATCATATGATATCGCTTATATGTGGAATCTATAAAAATGGTACAAATGAACTTATTTACAAAACAGAAATACAGTCACAGATGTTGAAAACAAACTTATGGCTACCAAGGGGGGAAGGGGGGGATAAATTGGGAGATTGGGATTGACATATACACACTGCTATATATAAAATAGATAACTAATAAGAACCTACTGTATTTCACAGTGGACTCTACTCAATTCTCTGTAATGACCTATATGGGAAAAGAATCTAAAAAAGAGTGGATATATGTATATGTATAACTGATTCACCTTGCTGTAGAGCAAAAACTAACACAACATTGTAAATCAACTATACTCCAATAAAAAAACCTGTAATAAACATTCTTGAACAAAAAAACAAAAACAGAAACAGAATTCCATGACTTCTACTTAATCTGTAAACACAGAACCCTTGCACTCTAAATTACACATTAAATAATGTAGCTTGGAAAGACAAGAACTCTCTTCTCCAAGTGATTTTCTATCTTTTTAAAATTTTCAATCTTTTAAAGTTGGAGGGTGGTTATATGAACATATATATTTGTCAAACTCTTTTCACTATACATTGAAAATCTGTGCATTTTATTGTATATAAATCATAAATCACAAAAGTTGATTTAAATAAAAACATAGCTGTATAGGTAAATGAGAATATTTCTTAATGATTCCTCTAAATTCCACTCTTTTAAACTAATTAATTCTCATTCTCCTAAACTAGGAGAATCTTTGCAGACAAGTTTCTTTGCTTTGAAGTTTTGAGAAATAGAATATTTAGCTTTTCAATCAAATGATAGAATGGGATTGTAAAAGGACATGTTTTAAGAAAAAATATAGAGGGTTTCGGTTAAATTTTATTATTAAAATCAAGCGTGTTTATCTTTTTAAGAAATGTATATAGAAGTATAGGAAATAAGAAGCTCAAAGTAATCTTTTACACACTTCTTTCCTTTACTACACCATATCACCCTCCAGAGCTAAGTATTGTAAACATTTTAGTATTAATCCTTCCAGACATTTTTCGATGCATATACACAATACCTTTAAAAATACAAAATGATATCATGCTATGCATTTATTTGTTTTTTTATTTTAAGAAAGCTTTCAATTGATGTATACATACTTACAGAAAAGTACACAAATCATAATCGTACAGCTTCATGAATTTTTAGGAGGGACAAACAATGATAATTCAGCATCAGGATCAAGAAACAGAACTTTACCAGGAACTCCAGATGCCCTCCTCAATCCCCTTTACATCACAACTCCTCACATTGAATAATATCCACTATTCTATCCTGAATTCTAACACCGACGTTTACTTTTGCAGTTTCTATAAATAGAATTATATAGTATATTTACTTTTGTGTTCGGCATCTTTCACTCAGAATTACATTTGTGAGATACTTTCAGTGGTGTACTAGTAAATCAGCTCTGGCAAGGGAGGGGAAAGCCCTGATTTGTGGCATCTCAATTTCCATGATTCAAATACTCCCACAGTGGTAGAGTTAAAGCGAACAACGTGATGTATGTGAGTTGGAAGGAGATGCCCGTAATTGCCCTTTTTGGGGTTGCATTGGGTCTTTGTTGCTGTGCATGGGCTTTTCTCTAGTTGCAGCGAGCGGGGGTTACTCTTCGTTG
>NW_021697944.1:0-4612 GCF_005190385.1 Monodon monoceros | reverse complement strand
AATATAAACACCGCTCCAGGCAGCAAGAGCCCCTGCAGCTGTGCCTGACGCCATTTTCTCTGCCCTGTCAGCAGTCTTGGGGCTGGACTGGTGGGAGGGAGTGAGAGGCCACGGCTTTGTGGGTGGCCCAGTGTGAGTGGGGCTCTGCTGGACTTTCTGCAGCAGTTGCCAAGATGCCACCTGCTAAAGAAGAGGATGTGTCACCCATACCTGCCACTGGAATTTCTCCCTGGGCAGAGGTGAGTGAGGAAGAAAGCAGTGGGGGCCGGGACAGCAGGGGTATCTCAGGCAGGGAAATGGAAAGCTTCCAGAAGAGCACCCAGGGCCAGGACCATCCTGGCTGGCCTGCAGGCACCAAGTCGGCTGGCATGCTGTCGCTCATGTGGCTCCATGGCCCTTCCTCTAGGCTTTCAAGTCCTTGTACATATTCAGGTGTTTTACCTGGGAAGGGTGGGAACATTTCAGCAGCAGCTGGCCTGGGGCTCAGCCCACGTTTACTCACAGATGCCTCGGCACGGTCCCCCAGCTTTGCAATGAGGACGCTTGTTGCGTGGGGCCTGCTGGCTGAATGGGAGATGATTCCCCACCACTGACCAACTTCAGAATTGTTTACAACTGGAGCAAGTGCCCTGATACGGTTTTCCTCTGTGTAACTGGTGGGTTCTGTTGTTTTTTCTTTTTTTCGTTTTTGGTTCAAGGTAGATTTTATTCCTCTTTTTTGTATTTACAGATATAAGCATGGAAATAATTTATTCATATAAATACATGTATGTGAAGGGAAGAATATTTTTTCTGTTTTACTTTTTGTAATTTGAATTTTATTTTATTTTTTTATACAGCAGGTTCTTTTTGGTTATCTATTTTATACATATAAATGTATACATGCCAATCCCAATCTCTCAACTCCTCCCACCACCACCCCCCAACAGCTTTCCCCCCTTGGTGTCCATACGTTTGTTGTCTACATCTGTTGCTCTATTTCTGCCTTGCAAAACGGTTCATCTGTACAATTTTTCTAGGTTCCACATATATGCATTAATAGACAAGATTTGTTTTTCTCTTTCTGACTTACTTCACTCTGTATGACAGTCTCTAGATCCATCAACGTCTCTACAAATGACCCAATTTCATTCCTTTTTATGGCTTAGTAATATTCCATTTTATATATGTACCACATCTTTATGCATTCGTCTGTCTGTGGGCATTTAGGCTGCTTCCATTACCTGGATATTGTAAATACTGATGCAATGAACATTGCGGTGAATGTCTCTTTTTGATTTATGGTTTTGTCTGGGTATATGCCCAGTAGTGGGATTGCTGTATCATATGGTAATTCTATTCTTAGTTTTATAAGAAACTCAATGTTATCCACAGTGACTGTATCAATTTACATTCCCAACAATAGTGGAAGAGGGATCCTTATCTCCACACCCTTTCCAGCATTTGTTGTTTGTAGATTTTCTGATGATGCCCATTCTAACAGGTGTGAGGTGATACACCATGGATGAGTCTATTTCGTTGAGCAAAGAGTAGGTCTTGTCTATTACATATTTGGTTTATGGAACGGTATGTGTGCTAATTTCAATCTCTGGTTTTATACAGCACCCCAACTCAACTTTCCCCTTAAGCAAGCATAAGTTTTTATCTAAATGTGAGACTCTGTTCGGTTTTGGAATTCAGTTTATGTGTAGCCAAGTTTACACTTTCTCTATTAGTGATATCTTATGATAATTATCTTTCTCTGTGTGACATATTTCTCTTAGAATCATCATACTTAAATCCACTCAATTTGCTGCTACAGGCCTGATGACATTGATTTCATTGCTGAGTGATATTCCGTTGTACGTAAGTAGCACAACTCCTTTATCCATTTTTTTCTTTCTGGGATATTTAATTTGTACTGGACTCAAGGTTCTTGTAAACACAGCAGCCCTAAATTTTGTGTTGGCTGTGTCTTGTTGATTTTAATTTTCCTAAGCTATAGGGCCAAAAGTGGAAGTGCCCTAGGGTCTGTAGCTTTGTTTTTCAGATGTTTCAGGATACACCATAAACATCTCCAGAGTGTCTGTTGGCAATTTACATCCCGCCCGTCAGCATAACAAGGCTCCCTGTTCTCCATGGCCTGTCCTGTGTTTCTGGTTTTTACACTTTTTTCAGATGGCCCTTTTGACGAATGGGAAATGAGACTTCATTGTAGTGCGGATTTCCATTTCTCGAGTGCTTGGTTGGTCAAAAAGGGCATATGTGTTTTTTCCTGAATATATTCAGGAAAAAATGTTTACGCACTTTTGTCCAAGTGCATCACTGTCAAAGATCTGCCGCTTTTGACATGCTTTAAATGCAATTCCAATCTACCTCCTGAAATATGATTCCTACAATTCTGCCTCGTTTTCAAGTCCTCTTTGCAGACTTACTTCAATATATTTTTGCCAATAGCTGTCATTTATAACTCTGCAGGTTTGTGAATTACAGTGCCCGTGATTTCCTTTCTTAACTCGTTTCCTTGTAAACTGGCCACAGAACCGCAGGTTTGCTTCAGGCCGTAATCAGGGTCCGGCACGGCACTCTGAGACTTTGGTTCATTCCACTCCCTGGAGGGAAATTAGAGTTAAATGTGCCCCTCCAGACACCTGCCTCACTCCGAGCCCCTTGGTGATGTGTGTCCTCTGGTTTGAGGCCACATGTGCTGGGTTCCTCACCTTTGGCTGATATGGCCCCACTGGTGTGAGGGCACACCTGCCTGGTTCCCATCCCCTTGGTGATGTGGGCCCTCCGGTGAGAGTCTGATCCTGGTTGGGTTCCTCACACTTCTGTGAGGTGGGCCCTCTTCTCTGACCTCGCTCCTGCCTGGTTGGCACACCCCGCCTTGGCAAAATCGGCCCTCTGGTGGGATTTGTTGCCTGCTGGGTGTCTCCTGCCCTCGGTAATGAGGGCCCTCTTGCGTCAGGCCCTAACTCCTGGGCTCCCAATATATTCTGATATGCGCCCTGTAGTTCGAGTACACTCCTGCCAGGTTCCCAACCCCATGGGAATGTGGGCCTTCTGCTCTGAGGTCCCAAACGTGGGTTGCTCAGTTTCATGATGAGGGCCCTCTGCTGTGAGTTCGCTCCGGCCTGGATCCCATAGCCTCGCTGCTCCTGGCCACCTCCTGGGAGGTTCCAACTGCGGGATTCCTCACCTTTTTTCTTCTATGGGCCCTCTGTTTTGAGACACTTCCTGCCTGCCTCACTCCCAGTCCCTTGGTGATGTGTGTCCTCTGGTGTGAGGCCACGTGTGCTGGGTCCCTCGCATTTCGATGATGTGGCCCCACTTGTGTGAGGACACTCCTGCCTGGTTCCTCTCCCCTTGATGATGTGGGCCCTCTGGTGAGAGTCTGATCCTGGCTGGGTTCCTCACCCTTCTGTGAGGTGGACCCCCGCTGTGAGGTCACTCCTGCCTGGCTGGCACACCCCACCTGGGCAACATCGCTAAGTGGTGCGACGACACTCCTGCGAGGTTCCCATCCCCATGGGCATGTGGGCCTTCTGCTCTAAGGTCCCAACACCTGTGTTGTTCACCGTTTCATGATGTTGGCTCTCTGGTGTTAGTTCACTCAGGCCTAGATCCCATAGACTCTGTGCTCTGAGCCGACTGCTGGGAGGTTCCTACTGCTGGATTCCTTACCTTTTTTATTCTTTGGGTCCTGTGTTTTCATGCTCCTACTTCCTGACTCACTCCCAGCCCCTTTGTGATGTAGGTCCTCTGGTTTAAGGCCACGTGTACCGGGTTCCTCACTTTATTGATGTGGCCCCACTGGTGTGAGGACACTCCTGCCTGGTTCCCATCCCCTTGGTGATGGGGGCCCTCTGGTGAGAGTCTGATCCTGTCTGGATTCCTCACACTTCTGGGAGGTGGGCCCTCTGCTGTGAGGTCACTCCTGCCTGGCTGGCACACGTCACCTTGGCGATGTGGGCCCTCAGTTGGGAGTTGGTGCCTGCTGGGAGTCTCCTCCCCTCGGTAATGAGGGCCCTCTGGCGTCAGGCCCTAACTCATGGGCTCCCAAAATTTTCTGATGTGCGCCCTGTCATGCGAGTACACTCCAGCCAGGGTCCCATCCCCATGGGGATGTGGGCTTTCTGCTCTGAGGTCCAAAAGGCTGGGTTGCTCACAGTGTCAGAATGTGGGCCCTCTGCTGTGAGTTCACTCCGGCATGGATCCCATAGCCTCGGTGCTCTGGGCCACCTGCTTGGAGCTTCCAACTGCGGGGTTCCTCACCTTTTTTATTCTATGGGCCCTCTGTTGTGAGTCTCCTCCTGCATGCCTCACTCCCAGCCCTTTCGTGATGTGTGTCCCCTTGTTTGAGGCCACATGTGCTGTGTTCCTCACCTTTCGCTGATGTGGCCCCACTGGTGTGAGGACACTCCTGCCTGGTTTCCATCCCCTTGGTGATGTGGGCACTCTGGTGAGAGTCTGATCCTGTTTGGGTTCCTCACACTTCTGTGAGGTGGGCCCTCTGCTGTGAGGTAACTCCTGCCTGGCTTGCTCCCGTTGTCTTGGTGACGTCGGCCCTCTGGTGGCATTTGGAACCTGCTGGTAGCCTCCTCTCCTCCGTGATGAGGGCCCTCTGGCGTCA
>NW_021697943.1:0-1730 GCF_005190385.1 Monodon monoceros | reverse complement strand
AGCCTCGCCACTTCCTAGCTATGCAATCTTGAGAAAGTCATGGAATCTCTGTTTTTTTAAAAAATCATCTGATAAATTGAGACATTACCACCTGCTGTACAGTGTTGTTGAAAAAGTTGCATGCAGTCGTGCTTATAAAATCACGGTGCTGGCACGTTTGAAGTGATCGAGAGGCAAGATACACAAGTTTCCTCACATCCTGCCGTGTCAGGTCCGACAGCCAATGTCGGTGGGATCCAACCCATGTTTTGCTTTAAGTGAAATTCCTTGAAGTACCTAAGCCTTTTAATTTCTTCAAGAAAACCATGACCAAATTCAACTTTGGATTGTTAGACTAAAAGCAGTTTATCAATCCAGTGCCTGAGAGAATGCAGTCGTTTCAAAACAGTAACAGACGGCCTTGTTAAAGCATTCCAAAAATAGTGTTCCAGAGCTGGAAGAAATTAGAAACAAAACAGATCCTTGTCCTAGTTGTTGAATTCACCGGTGGTGAGAGGTCGGCTTCCGGGAGTTAGATATTTAATTAAGCCACTGATTCATACCATGATAATAAAAAAATGAATCGTCTTAGTTTCATACTGAGAATAATGGTTTTATCTTATCCAACTACATTAAACATCGTGCAGCCAGCGTGTCAATTACAAAGATAGTGTGTATCAGAGAATGAGAGATCTTTCTGGGTATTTTTTAAACTTAATTAATTGATGTGTTTATTTATTTATTTATGGCTGCGTTGGATCTTCATTGCCGCGTGGGCTTTACTCTAGTTGGGGCGAGCGGGGGCAACTTTTTGTTGTGGTTCGCGGGCTTATTGTGGTAGCTTCTTTTGTTGGGGAGTGCGGGCAGGCTTCAGTAGTTGTGGATCATGGGCTGTAGAGCACAGGCTCAGTAGTTGTGGCGCATGGGCTTAGTTGCTCTGTGGCATGTGGGATCTTCCCAGACCAAGGCTCGAACCTGTGTCCCCTGCATTGGTAGGCGGATTCTTAACCACTGCGCCACCAGGGAAGTCCCTTTCCGGGTATACTTTATCATATAAAAATGGAACTTTTTTTTTTTAACCTGCTTATTGTCTGTTCTCTGAATAGAATTAAGATCCGTGAGGCCACAAGCCCTGTCTGTTTTGTTTACTTAAACAGTGCATGGTACACATTAAATTCAATCAAAGTTTATTTTTAAAACATTTGAATGAATGAAGTCTTTCACCTGAAAAGTGAATGGAATATTTGATCTCTGGTAGAGATATCCCTGAGGCATGCAGAGGAGAGAAAATGTATTAATCCTTTCTTTCTCAGGTAGGGTAAATTATTTCTGTGAATACAAAGCTGCTACCTTCTTGAGTTATCCACTGTGGTATGTAGTTTAGAGGAGAGACCCATCTGAAGAGAGTGTTTCAATTATCATCTAACTGGGGAATTTCTTTCACAGCAGGATTAAACTAGATGGGAGAGGTGACATCATAAAGAATGACTGAGAGTTTCTGCATGTTGAATAGTCAGAGGACATTGTCCAGAAGTGCCTGGGTGATGGGAAGAATGAGCCAGACCCCAGGGAGACAAGCGTTCCAGGCAGAGGGAGGAGCACAGTTTAATGTGTGATGTGAAAACAGACTTCTGTTCAGAGTAAAAACTAGCTTACTTGTCTGAGAGTGTAGTGAGTAAAAGAGGAGAGGATTTAAAGATAATCTCAGATTTTATTTACTTACTTTTATTGTTTTCACTTTTAATGCAGGC
>NW_021697942.1:0-1430 GCF_005190385.1 Monodon monoceros | reverse complement strand
GCAGTGATTAACACAGATGAATATAGTCTCTCTTGAGCTGAGGGGGGCGACAAAAGTAAATAAGCAAATATAAAATCGTAAGTATAGGGCTTCCCTGGTGGTGCAGTGGTTGAAAGTCCCCCTGCCAATGCAGGGGACACGGGTTCATGCCCCGGTCCGGGTAGATCCCACATGCCGCAGAGCGGCTAGCCCCGTGAGCCATGGCAGCTGAGCCTCTGCGTTCGGGTGTGCTCCACAATGGGAGAGGTCACAACCGTGAGAGGCCTGCGTACCGCAAAAAAAAAATGTATAAATATGTAAATAAAAACTAAATAAATGGATAGAATAGTATATCAGGTAAGTGTTGGAGAAAAACAGCAAGCAGGGAAAGGAGATGGAGATTGTTAGCTGGTAGGAGGAGGCTGCAATCTGAAACTAAGTGATCACTGAGGGCTTTCTGGGGAAGATAAAATTTAAGAGGGAACCTAAGGTTGTGAGAGGGAGCAAGGTGCATATCTGGGAAGTGAATAGTACAAGCAGAGGGAACGGTCAGATGGAAAGGCAATGAGGCAAGAGTGGGCTTGGAGTATCCAAGGAGCAGAAAGGATGTCAGTGTGTGGAAAACAGAGGGAGCAAAGTGGAGAGGAGAAGGAAACAGTCAGAGAGGAAACAGAGGCCCACATTTCTAGGGCTGTGGACGCACTTTGAGGACTTTGCTTTTCCTGTGAAGGAGCCATTGAAGAGACTTAAGTGACATGATCTCACTTATGTTTTAACAAGATTTCTCTGGACGCCATGTTGATTAGAGGCTGTAGGAGAGTAAGGACAAGCCCCAGGAGACCAATACTTGATTCAAGGAAGTGATTACTCAAACATGGTCCCCCTCCTCTGCATCAGTAAGGACGCAGAGCAGAAATCGGCAAAAAATGGCCACAAATCAAATCAGGCTCTCAGCCTGGATCTGTGGGACTGTGAGCTAATAATGGTTCTCACGTTTAGAAAGGTTGTTGAAGAAAAAAGCGTAGAAGTTACAGAAACTGTATAAGGCCCACAAAGCCTAACTGCTTAATTCTTTTTTTTTTTTTAAGGGCAACTCATTCATTTATTGTTTAAAGATTGCAAGACAACTTCTGAATTTACGTAGCACAATTTAAATGTTTTACTTTTTTGATAAATCAGAGTATAATAGAGAAAACAATTAGTTTCCAGTAATAGCTATATCTCTATTCAGAATTAAGTCTTCCACAGACATGTAACCTGGAAACAAAAGTCTGTTACAATAAGCAAAGCTTCAACAGAGCTGCTACTTTTTGGGCCAGGGAAAGGTTCATCCCTATAGGAGGAGGATGTGCTATGTAAAATGGCTGCAAGGTCACAGCCTTGAGGGCGCTGGAAGTCTATTATCCTATCCCACATTAAGTAGTTTGGTGAACTTCAAACGTCCGTTCATC
>NW_021697941.1:765-1060 GCF_005190385.1 Monodon monoceros | reverse complement strand
GAGGAAAAAGAAGAAGAAGAAGAAGGAGGAGGACGCAGAGGAGGAGGCAGAAGAGGAGGAGGAGGAGGAAGAAGAAGAAGGAGGAGGGTGAGGACGAGGCAGAGGAGGAGGCGGAGGAGGTGGTGGAGGAGGAAAAAGAAGAAGAAGGAGGAGGAGGCGGAGGAGGAGGTGGATGAGGAGAAAGAAGAGGAAGAAGAAGAAGGAGGAGGAGGCAGAGCAGGAGGCAGAAGAGGAGGAGGAGGAGGAAGAAGAAGAAGGAGGAGGGTGATGAGGCGGAAGAGGTGGAGGAGGAGGA
>NW_021697941.1:395-665 GCF_005190385.1 Monodon monoceros | reverse complement strand
CGGAGGAGGAGGTGGAGGAGGAGAAAGAAGAGGAAGAAGAAGAAGGAGGAGGAGGCAGAGCAGGAGGCGGAAGAGGAGGAGGAGGAGGAAGAAGAAGAAGGAGGAGGGTGATGAGGTGGTGAGGAGGCGGAGGAGGTGGAGGAGGAGAAAGAAGAAGAAGAAGGAGGAGGCGGAGGGGCCGGAGGCGGAGGAGGAGGAGATGGAGGAGGAGGAAGAAGAGGAAGAAGAAGAAGGAGGCAGAGGAGGAGGTGGAGGTGGAGGAGGATGAAG
>NW_021697941.1:0-295 GCF_005190385.1 Monodon monoceros | reverse complement strand
GAGGAAAAAGAAGAAGAAGAAGAAGGAGGAGGACGCAGAGGAGGAGGCAGAAGAGGAGGAGGAGGAGGAAGAAGAAGAAGGAGGAGGGTGAGGACGAGGCAGAGGAGGAGGCGGAGGAGGTGGTGGAGGAGGAAAAAGAAGAAGAAGGAGGAGGAGGCGGAGGAGGAGGTGGATGAGGAGAAAGAAGAGGAAGAAGAAGAAGGAGGAGGAGGCAGAGCAGGAGGCAGAAGAGGAGGAGGAGGAGGAAGAAGAAGAAGGAGGAGGGTGATGAGGCGGAAGAGGTGGAGGAGGAGGA
>NW_021697940.1:10031-17673 GCF_005190385.1 Monodon monoceros | reverse complement strand
GGCTTCCGGTAAGGGTTAGGGTTAGGGTTAGTGTTAAGATTAGGGAATGGGGACGGTTTTTTCTACAGGTAAGGTAATACAACGGTTTTGGGTTACCATATGTGTTAGTGTACGGATTAGTGTTAGTGTACTGGTTAGGATTGGGGAAGGATTAGGGAAAGGCTTCGAATAACGCTTAGAGTTAGTGTTAGGAAACGGGGACGGTTTATGTTACAGGTTAGTGTACGAAAACTGTTTAGGGTTAGTGTACGTTTTAGGGTACGTGTTGTTAGTGTATGGGTTAGCATTAGGGCATGGGGTAGGGTAAGGCTTCGGGTAAGGGTTAAGGTTATGGAACGGGGATGGTTTAGAGTACAGGTTAGGGTACGAGAACGGTTTAGGTTTAGCGTACGTGTTAGGGTATGGGTTGCTGTGAACGGGTTAGGATTAGGGTATAGGTTAGTTTAAGGCTATGGGTAAGGGTGATGTTTAGGGTTACGGTTAGGGAAAGGGGAACGTTTAGGGTACATTTAAGTGTACAACAACAGTTAGGGTTAGCATACGTGTTAGGGTAAGGGTTAGTTTTATTGTACGTGTTCAGATTAGGGGAAAGTTTAGTGTAATGGTTTGGGTAAGGATTACGGTTAGGGTTAGGGAATGGGGACTGTTTAGAATACAGGTTAGTGTACAACAACCCTTTAGTGTTAGCGTATGTGTTAGGGTACGGGTTAGTGTTAGTGTATGGGTAAGGATTAGGGTACGGGTTAGAGTAAGGTTTCGGGTTAGGGTTAGGGAACGGGGATCATTTAGGGCACAGGTTAGGGTACGACAACGGTTTAGGGTTAGCATACGTCTTAGGATATGGGTTAGTTTTAGTGTACGGGTTAGGATTAGAGGAATGGTTAGGGTAAGGCTTCGGGTAAGGGTTAGGGTTAGGGTTAGGGAATGGGGACGATTTAGGGTACAGGTTAGGGTACGTCAACTGTTTAGTATGAGCGTACGTGTTAGGGTACGGTTTAGTGTTAGCGTACAGGTTAGGATTAGGGGACGGGTTAGGGTAAGGATTCGGGTAAGGGTTAGGGTTAGGGTTAGGGATAGGGGACTGGGACTGTTTAGGGTACAGGTTAGGGCATGACAACGGTTTAGTGTGAGCTTAGGTGTTAGGGTATGGGTTAGTGTTAGCGTACGGTTTAGGAATAGGGGACGGGTTAGGGTAAGGCTTTGGGTAAGGGTTAGGGTTAGGGGATGGGGACGTTTTAGGGTACAGGTTAGGGTACGATTACGGTTTAGTGTGAGCTTAGGTGTTAGGGTATGGGTTAGTGTTAGCGTGTGGGTTAGGATTAGGGGACGGGTTAGGGTAAGGCTTCGGGTAAGGGTTATGTTTAGGGTTAGGGTTAGGGGGTGGGGATGGGGACGGGAAAGGTTTTGGGTACAGGTTAGTGTATGACAACAGTTTACAGTGAGTGTACGTGTTTGGGTACGGGTTAGTGTTAGTGTACTGGTTAGGATTAGGGGACGGGTTAGGGTAAGGCTTCGGGAAAGGTTTAGGGTTAGGGCATGGGGACGGTTTAGCGTAGAGATTAGGGTACGACAACAATTTAGGGTGAGCGTAGGTGTTAGGGTATGAGTCACTGTAAGCATACGGGTTAGGATTAGGGGAAGGGTTAGGGTAAAGCTTCGGGTAAGGGTTAGAGTTATGGGATGGGGACGGGGAAGGTTTAGGGTACAGGTTAGGGTACGACAATGGTTTAGGGTGAGCGTACGTGTTAGGGTACTGTTTAGTGTTAGCGTATGGGTTAGCATTAGGGGACGTGTTAGGGTAAGGCTTCGGGTAAGGATTAGGGATAGGGTTAGGGTTAGGGGACGGGGACGGTTTAGGGTACAAGTTAGGGTATAACAACGGTTTAGCGTGAGCATACATGTTAGAGCAAGGGTTAGTGTTAGCATATGGGTTAGGATTAGGGGATGGGTTAGGGTAAGACTTCGGGTAAGGGTTAGGGTTAGGGGACGTGGACGTTTAGGGTAGAGGTTAGGGTACAACAAAGGTTTAGGGTAAGCGTACGTGTTAGTGTGAGCGTACGAGTTAGGATTAGGGTACGGGTTACAGTAAGGCTTCGGGTAATGGTTAGGGGACGGGGACGGGGATGGTTTAGGGCACAGGTTAGGGTACAACAATGGTATAGGGTGAGCGTACGTTTTAGGTACGGGTTCGTGTTAGCGTAAGGGTTAGGATTAGGGGACGGGTTAGGGTAAGGCTTCGGGTAAGGGTTAGGTTTAGGGTTAGGGTTAGGGTTAGGGGACGGGGACGGTTTAGGGTACAGATTAGGGTACAATGGTTTAGCGTGAGTGTACGTGTTAGGGTACGGGTTAGTGTTAGCGTACGGGTTAGGATTAGGGGACTGGTTAGGGTAAGGCTTCGGGTAAGGGTTAGGGGACGGGTATGGTGACGGCTTAGGGTACAGGTTAGGGTACGACAACGGTTTAGGGTAAGCGTATGTGTTAGGGTACCGGTTAGTGTTAGCGTATACGTTAGGAGTAGGTGACGGGTTAGGGTAAGGCTTCGGGTAAGGGTTAGGTTTAGGGTTAGGGTTAGGGTATGGGGACTGTGACGGAATAGGGTACAGTTTAGTAAACGACAATTGTTTAGGGTGAGCGTATGTGTTAGGGTACGGGTTAGTGTTAGAGTACGGGTTAGGATTATGCGACAGGTTAGGGTAAGGCTTCGGGTAAGGGTTAGGGGACAGAGACGATTTAGGGTACACGTTAGGGTACGACAATGATTTCGTGTGAGCGTACATGTTAGGGTACGGGTTAGTGCAGTTTACGGATTAGGATTACGGGTCGGGTTAGAGTAAGACTTCCGGTAATGGTTAGGGTTTGGGTTAGGGTTAGGGGATGGGGAAGGTTTAGGGTACCGGTTAGGGTACGACAATGGTTTAGTGTTAGCGTACGAGTTAGGATTAGGGGACAGGTTAGGGTAAGGCTTTGGGTAAGGGTTAGGGTTAGGGGACGGGGATGGTTTAGGGTACAGGTTAGGGTATGACAATGGTTCAGTGTTAGCGTACGAGTTAGGATTAGGGTGCGGTTTAGGGTAAGGCTTCGGGTAAGGGTTAGGGTTAGGGTTAGGGTATGGGGACGGGGACGGTATAGGGTACAGGTTAGTGTATGACAACTGTTTAGGGTGAGCGTACGTGTTAGGGTATGGGTTAGTGTTAGCGTATGGGTTAGGATTAGGGGACGGGTTAGGGTAAGGCTTCAGGTAAGAGTTAGGGTTAGTGTTAGGGGATGGGTACGGTTTAGGGTACAGGTTAGGGTATGACAACGGTTTAGGTTAAGCGTACATGTTAGCTTACGGGTTAGTGTTAGCGTACGGCTTAGGATTAGGGGACGGGTTATGGTAAGGCTTCAGGTAAGGGTTAGGGTTAGGGGATGGGGACAGTTTAGGGTACAGGTAAGGGTACGACAACTGTTTAGGGTAAACGTACGTGTTAGGGTACGGGTTAGTGTTAGCGTACGGGTTAGGATTTGGGGACGGGTTAGGGTAAGGCTTCGGGTAAGGGTTAGGATTAGGGTTAGGGGACGGGGCGGTTTAGGGTACAGGTTAGGGTACAACAACGGTTTAGGGTGAGCGTACGTGTTAGGGTACGGGTTAGTGTTAGCGCACGGGTTAGGATTAGGGGACGGGTTATGGTAAGGCTTTGGGTAAGGGTTAGGGTTAGGGGATGGGGACGGTTCAGGGTACAGGTAAGGGTATGACAACTGTTTAGGGTAAACGTACGTGTTAGGGTACGGGTTAGTGTTAGCGTACAGGTTAGGATTAGGGGACGGGTTAGGGTCAGGCTTCGGGTAAGGGTTAGGATTAGGGTTACGGTTAGGGTTAGGGTATGGGGACAGGGACGGTATAGGGTACAGCTTAGCGTATGACAACGGTTTAGGGTGAGCATACGTGTTAGGGTATGGGTTAGTGTTAGCGTACGGGTTAGGAATAGGGAACGGGTTAGGGTAAGGCTTCAGGTAAGGGTTAGGGTTAGGGATAGGGTTAGTGTTAGGGGACGGGAACGGTCTAGGGTACAGGTTAGGGTACGACAACAGTTTAGGGTGAGCATAGGTGTTAGGGTACGATTTAGTGTAGTGTATGGGTTAGCATTAGGGGACGGGTTAGTGTAAGGCTACGGGTAAGGGTTAGTGTTAGGGGACAGGGACGGTTTAGGGTACAGGTTAGGGTACGACAGCGGTTTAGCATGAGCGTATGTGTTAGGGTACGGTTTAGTGTTAGCGTACGGGTTAGGATTAGGGGACGGGTTAGGGTAAGGCTTCGGGTAAGGTTTAGGCTTAGGGTTAGGGTTAGGATTAGGGGATGGGGATGGTTTAGGGTACAGTTTAGGGTACGACAACAGTTTAGGGTGAGCGTATGTGTTAAGGTATGGGTTGGTGTTAGTGTATGGGTTAAGATTAGGGAACGGGTTACGGTAAGGCTTCAGGTAAGTGTTAGGGTTAGGGGACAGGGACGGTTTAGGGTACAGGTTAGGGTACGACAATGGTTTACGGTGAGCATACGTGTTAGGGTACGGGTTAGGATTAGGGGATGGGTTAGGGTAAGGCTTCGGGTAAGAGTTAGGGTTAGGTTTAGGGTTAAGGTTAGGGGTAGGGTTAGGGATAGGGGATGGGGACTGTTTAGGTTACAGGTTAGGGTACGACAACGGCTTACGTTAAGCATATGTGTTAAGTTACGGGTTAGTGTTAGCGTACGGGTTAGGATTAGGGGACGGGTTAAGGTAAGGCTTCGGGTAAGGGTTAGGATTAGGGTTAGGGTTAGGCGACGGGGACGGTTTAGGGTACAGGTTAGAGTATGACAACGGTTTAGGGTGAGCGTACAGGTTAGGGTAAGGCATTGGGTATGGGTTAGGTTAGGGTTAGGGTTAGGGGACGGGGACGGTTTAGGGTACAGGTTAGAGTACGGCAATGGTTTAGGGTGAGTGTACGTGTTATGGTACGGTTTAGTGTTAGCGTACGTGTTAGGTTTAGAGGACGGGTTAGGGTAAGTCTCAGGGTATGGTCCAGGGTTAGGGTTAGGGTTAGGGGACGGGGACTTTTTAGGGTACAGGTTAGTGAGCGATAAAATTTTAGGGTGAGTGTACGTGTTAGGGTATGGGTTAGCGTTAGCGTACGGGTTAGGATTAAGGGACGGGTTAGGGTCAGACTTCGGGTAAGGGTTAGGGTTAGGGGTAGGGGTAGGGTTCGGGGAAAGGAACGGTTTAGGGTACAGGTTATGGTACTACAATGGTTTAGGGTGAGCATACGTGTTAGGGTACGGGTTAGTGTTAGCGTACCAGTTAGGATTAGGTGACGGGTTAGGGTAAGGCTTCGGGTAAGGGTTAGGTTTAGGGTTACGGTTATGGGTGGGGGACGATTTAGGGTACAGGTTAGGGTACGACAACAGTTTCGGGTGAGCATACGTGTTAGGGTACAGGTTAGTGTTAGCCTATGGGTTAGGATTAGGTGACGTGTTAGTGTAAGGCTTTGGGTAAGGGTTAGGATTAGTTTAGGGTTACGGTTAGGGGACGGGGATGGTTTAGGGTACAGGTTGGGGTACGAAAACGGTTTAGGGTGAGCGTACGTGTTAGGGTACGGGTTAGTGTTAGTGTACAGGTTAGGATTAGGGGACGGGTTAGGGTAAGGGTTCGGGTAAAGGTTAGTGTTAGGCTTAGGGTTCGGGTTAGGTGACGGGGATGGTTTAGTGTACAGGTTAGGGTACGACAACGGTTTAGGGTGAGTGTACGTGTTAGGGTACGGGTTAGTGTTAGCGTATGGGTTAGGATTATGGGATGGCTTAGGGTCAGGCTTCAGGTAAGGGTTAGGAGTAGGGTCAGGGTTAGGGGTAGGGTTAGGGGAAGGGCAAGGTTTAGGGTACAGGTTATGGTCCTAGAACGATTTAGGGTGAGCGTACGGGTTAATGTTAGCGTACGGGTTAGGATTAGGGGACGGGTTAGGGTAAGGCTTTGGGTAAGGGTTAGGGTTAGGGTTAGGGGACAGGGACGGTTTAGGGTACGACAACTGTTTAGGGTGAGCATACGTGTTAGGATACGGGTTTGTGTTAGCAAACAGTTTAGGATTATGGAACGCGTTAGGGTAAGTCTTCGGGTAAGTGTTAGTTTTAGGGTTAGGGTTAGGGGAGGGTTTAGGGCACAGGTTAGGGTACGACAATGGTTTAGGGTGAGCGTAAGTGTTGGGGTACAATTTAGTGTTAGCGTACGGGTTAGTGTAAAGGGGACAGGTTAGGTTAAGGCTTCGGGTAATGGTTAGGGTTAGGGGACGGGGAAGGTTTAGGGTACAGGTTAGTGAAAGATAACGGTTTAGGGTGAGCGTACATGTTAGGGTACGGGTTAGTGTTAGCGTACGGGTTAGGATTATGGGACGTGTTAGGGTCAGGCTTCGGGTAAGGTTTAGGTTCAGGGTTAGGGGTAGGGTTAGAGGAAGGGAATGCTTTAGGGTACAGGTTATGGTACTACAACGGTTTAGGGTGAGTGTACGTGTTAGGGTATGGGTTAGTGTTAGTGTACAGGTTAGGATTAGGGGACGGGTTAGGGTAAGGCTTCGGGTAAGTGTGAGTGTTAGGGTAGGGGACGGGGACGGTTTAGGTTCATGTTAGGGTACAACGGTTTAGTGTGAGCGTATGTATTAGGGTACGGGTTAGTGTAGCGTAAAGGTTAGGATTAGGGAACAGGTTAGGATAAGGCTTTGGGTAAGGGTTAGCGTTAGTGTTAGAGTTAGGGTTAGGGGACGGGGATGGTTTAGGGTACAGGTTAGGGTACAACAACAGTTTCGGGTGAGTGTACGTGTTAGGGTACAGGTTAGTGTTAGCGTATGGGTTAGGATTAGGTGATGTGTTAGTGTAAGGCTTCAGGTAAGGGTTAGGGTTAGGGTTAGGGGATGGGGATGGTTTAGGGTACAGGTTAGGGTACGAAAACGGTTTAGGGTGAGCGTACGTGTCAGGGTATGGGTTAGTGTTAGCGTACGGGTTAGGAATAGGGGGCGGGTTAGGGTAAGGCTTCGGGTAAGGGTTAGGGTTAGGGTTGGGGACGGGGATGGTTTAGGGTACAGGTTAGGGTACGACAACGTTTTATGGTGAGCATACGTTTTAGGGTACGGGTTTGTGTTAGCATACATTTTAGGATTAGGTGATGCCTTATAGTAAGGCTTCGGGTAAGGCTTTGGGTTAGGGTTACGGTTAGGGGACGGGGACGGTTTAGTGTACAGGATAGGTTATGACACTGGTTTAGGGTGAGTGTAGGTGTTAGGGTACGGGTTAGTGATAGCGTACGGGTTAGGATCAGGGGACGGGTTAGGGTAATTCTTCGGGTAAGGGTTAGGGTTAGGGGATGGGGATGGTTTAGGGTACAGGTTAGGGTTCGACAATGCTTTAGGGTGAGCATACGTGTCAGGGTACGGGTTAGTGTTTGCGTACGGGTTAGTATTCAGGGACAGGATAGGGTAAAGCTTCGGGTAAGGGTTCAGGTTAGGGTTTGGGTTAGTGTTAGGGTTAGGGGACGGGGACGGTTTAGGGTACAGGTTAGGGTACGACAAGGGTTTAGGGTGAGTGTACGTGTTAGGGTCCAGGTTAGTGTTAGTGTACGGGTTAGGATTAGGGGACGGGTTAGGGTAA
>NW_021697940.1:0-10021 GCF_005190385.1 Monodon monoceros | reverse complement strand
TACGGGTTAGGATTAGGGGACGGGTTAGGGTAAGGCTTCGGGTAAGGTTTAGGGTTATGTTTAGAGTTAGCGTTAGGGAACGGGACGGTTTAGGGTAAAGGTTAGGGTATGACAAAAGTTTAGGGTTAGCGTAAGTGTTAGGGTACGGGTTAGTGTTAGGGTTAGGATTCGGGGACGTGTTAGGGTAAGGCTTCGGTTAAGGGTAAGGCTTCGGTTAAGGGTTAGGTTTAGGTGTAGGTTTAGGGTTATGGAACGGGGACGGTTTAGGGTACAGGTTAGGGTACAAAAAAGGTTTAGGGTTAGTGTACATTTCAAGGTAAGGTTTAGTGTTAGTGTACGGGCTCGGATTAGTGGACGGGTTAGGGTAAGGCTTAGGGTAAGAGTTACGGTTAGGGTTAGGATTAGGGAACGGGGATGGTTTAGGGTACAGGTTAGGGCACGACAACGGTTTAGTGTTAGCGTATGTGTTAGGGTATGGCTTAGTGTTAGTGTATGGCTTAGGATTAGGGGACGGGTTAGGGTAAGGCTTCGGGTAAGGTTTAGGGTTAGGGTTAGGGAACGGGGATGGTTTAGGGTGCAGATTATGGTACGACAACGGTTTAGGTTTAGCGTACGTTTTAGGATACGGTTTAGTGTTAGAGTACAGTTTAGGATTAGGGGACTGGTTAGGGTAAGCCTTCGGGTAAGTGTTAGGGTTAGGTTTAGGGTTAGGGAATGAGGACGGTTTAGGGTACAGGTTAGGGTACGACAATTGTTTAGGGTTAGCATACGTGTTAGGGTACGGGGTAGTGTTAGTGTACGGGTTAGGATAAAGGGACGGGTAAGGGTAAGCCTTCGGTTAAGTGTTAGGTTTAGAGTTAGGGTTAGGGAAAGGAGATGGTTTAGTGTACAGGTTACGGTATAGCAATGGTTTAGGGTTAGCGTACGTGTTAAGGTATGGGTTAGGATTAGGGGACGCGTTAGGGTAAGGCTTCGGGTAAGGTTTACGGTTAGGTTTAGAGTTAGGGTTAGGGAACGGGGACAGTTTAGGGTACAGGTTAGGGTACGACAACGGTTTAGGGTTAGCGTGCGTGTTAGGGTACTGGTTAGTGTTAGGGTTAGGATTCGGGGACGGGTTAGGGTAAGGCTTCAGGAAAGGGTTAGGGTTACGGTTAGGGTTAGGGAATGGGGACGGTTTAGGGTACAGGTTAGGGTATGACAACTGTTTAGGGTCAGCATACGTTTTAGGGTACGGGTTAGTGTTAGTGTACGGGTTCGGATTAGGGGACGGGTTAGTGTAAGCCTTCGGTTAAGGGTTAGGTTTAGGGTTAGGTTCAGGTTTAGGGAACGGGGACAGTTTAGGGTACAGGTTAGGGTACGACAACGGTTTAGTGTCAGCGTATGTGTTACGGTACGGGTTAGTGTTAGTGTATGGGTTAGGATTAGGGCACGGTTTAGGGTAAGGCTTTGGGTAACGTTGAGGGTTTGGTTTAGGGTTAGGGTTAGCATTGGGGAATGGGGATTGTTTAGGGTACAGGTTAGGGCATGACAATGGTTTAGTGTTAGCGTACGTGTTAGGGTACGTCTTAGTGTTAGTGTATGGCTTAGGATTAGGGGACGGGTTATTGTAAGGCTTCGGGTAAGGGTTAGGGATAGGGTTAGGGTTAGGGAACAGGGACGGTTTAGGGTACCGGTTAGGTTACGACAACGGTTTAGGGTTAGCGTACGTGTTAGAGTACGGGTTATTATTAGTGTAAGGTTTAGCATTAGGGGACGGGTTAGGGTAAGGCTTCGGTTATGGGTTAGGTTTAGGGTTAGAGTTAGGGAATGGGGACGGTTTAGGGTACAGATTAGGGTACGATAACGGTTTAGGGTTAGCGTACGTGTTAGGATACGTGTTTGTGTTACTGTACGGGTTAGGATTAGAGGACGGGTTAGGGTTAGAGTTAGGGAATGGGGATGTTTTAGGGTAAAGGTTACGGTACAAGAACGGTTTAGGGTTAGTGTATGTGTTAGGGTACGGGTTAGTGTTACTGTACGGGTTAGGATTAGGGGATGGGTTAGGGTAAGGCTTCAGGTAAGGGTTAGGGTTAGGGAACGTGGAAGGTTTAGGGTACATTTTAGGTTATGACAATGGTTTAGGGTTAGGGTATGTATTAGAGTATGGGTTAGTGTTACTGTACGAGTTAGGATTAGGGGATGGGTTAGGTTAAGGCTTCTGGTAAGGGTTAGGTTTAGGGTTAGGGAATGGGGATGGTTTAGGGTACAGGTTAGGGTACGAGAACGGTTTAGGGTTAGGGTACATATTAGAGTACGGGTTAGTGTTACTGTATGAGTTAGGATTAGGGGATGGGTTAGGTTAAGGCTTCTGGTAAGGGTTAGGGTTAGGGAATGGGGATGGTTTAGGGTACAGGTTAGGGTACAACAACGGTTTAGAGTTAGCGTACATTTTAGGGTATGGTTTAGTGTTAGTGTACGGGTTTGGATTAGTGGACGGGTCAGGGTAAGGCTTCAGGTAAGGGTTAGGGTTAGGGTTTAGGTTAGGGAATGGGGACGGTTTAGGGTACAGGTTAGGGTACAAGAACGGTTTAGAGTCAGAGTACGTTTTAGGGTATGGGTTAGTGTTAGTGCACAGGATCGGATTAGTAGACGGGTTAGGGTAAGGCTTCGGATAAGGGTTAGGGTTAGGGAAGGGGGACAGTTTAGGCTACAGGTTAGGATATGACAACGGTTTTCGTTTAGCGTACATGTTAGGGTATGGGTTACTGTTAGTGTATGGGTTAGGATTAGGGGACTGTTTAGGGTAAGGCTTCGGGTAAGGGTTAGGGTTATGGTTAGGGTTAGGGAACAGAGATGGTTTAGGGTACAAGTTAGGGTACAATGGTTTAGATTTAGCGTATGTGTTAGGGTACTGGTTAGTGTTAGTGTACGGGTTAGGATTAGGGGACGGGATAGGGTAAGACTTTGGGTAAGGGTTAGGGTTAGCATTAGGGAACGTGGATGGTTTAGGGTACAGGTTAGGGTACGACGACTGTTTAGGGTTCGTGTGTTAGTGTATGGGTTAGTGTTAGTGTACGGGTTAGGATTGGGGACTGGTTAGGGTAAGGCTTCGGGTATGGGTTAGGATTATGGTTAGGGTTAGGGAATGGGGATGGTTTAGGGTACAGGTTAGGTACGGCAATGGTTTAGGGTTAGCATACGTGTTAGCGTACGGGTTAGTGTTAGTGTATGGGTTAGGATTAAGGGACGGGTAAGGTAAGGCTTCAGGTAAGGGTTAGGTTTAGGGTTGAAGAACGGGGATGGTTATGGTACAGGTTAGGGTACGACAACGGTTTAGGTTTAGTGTACATGTTAGGGTATTGTTTAGTGTTAGTGTTTGGATTAGGATTGGGGATGGTTTAGGGTAAGGCTTCAGATAAGTGTCAGGGATAGGGTTAGGGTTAGAGAATGGTGACAGTTTAGGGTACAGGTTAGAGTATGAGAACGGTTTAGTGTTAGCGTACACGTTAGGGTATGGGTTAGTGTTAGTGTACGGGTTAGGATTACGGGATGTGTTAGGGTAAGGCTTAGGGTTAGGGAAAGGGGACGGTTTAGGGTACAGGTTATGATATAACAACGGTTTAGGGTACAGGTTAGGTACGGCAATAGTTTAGGGTTAACGTACGTGTTAGGGTACGGTTTACTGTCAGTGTACGGGTTAGGATTAGGGGACGGGTTAGGGTAAGGCTTCGGGTAAGTTTTAGGGTTAGGGAATGGGCACAGTGTAGGGTACAGGTTAGGGTACGACAACGGTTTAGTGTTAGCGTACATGTTAGGGTAAGGATTAGTGTTAGTGTATTGGTTAGGATTAGGGGTTGGTTAGGTTAGGGCTTCGGATAAGAGTTATTGTTAGTGTTAGGGTTAGGGTTAGTGTCAGGGAATGGCGAAGGTTTAGGGTACACTTTAGTGTACCACAACGGTTTAGGGTTAGCGTACATGTTAGGATACCAGTTAGTGTTAGTTTATGGGGTAGGATTAGGGGATGGTTTAGGGTAGGCTTCGGGTAAGGGTTAGGGTTAGGCTTAAGGTTAGCAAACGGGGACGGTTTAGGGTACAGTTTAGTGTACAACAACAGTTTAGTGTTAGCGTACGTGTTAGGGTACGGGTTAGTGTTAGTGTACGGGTTTGGATTAGGGGACGGGTTAGTATAAGGGTTCAGGTAAGTGTTAGGGTTAGGGTTAGGGTTAGGGATTGGGGACGGTTTAGAGTACAGGTTAGTGTACAACAACGCTATAGGGTTAGCGTATGTGTTAGGGTATGGATTAGTGTTAGTGTATGGGTAAGGATTAGGGGATGGTATAGAGTAAAGCTTTGGGTTAGGGTTAGGGTTAGGGAACGGGGACGGTTTAGGGTACAGGTTAGATACGACAACGGTTTAGTGTTAGCGTACGTGTTAGGATATGGGTTAGTGTTAGTGTACGGGTTAGGATTAGGGGATGGGTTAGGGTAAGGCTTCGGGTAAGTATTAGTGACAGGGTTAGGGTTAGGGTTAGGGAACAGGGACAGTTTAGGTTACAGGTTAGTGTACAACAGTTTAGGATTAGCGTACATGTTAGGGTACGGGTTACTGTTAGTGTACGGGTTAGGATATGGGGATACGTTCGGGTAAGGGTTTGGGTAAGGGTTAGGGTTAGGATTAGGGAACGGGGATGGTTTATGTTATTCAATGTAGGAAAAGGCTTTAGTGTAAGTGTTAGGGTATGGGTTAGTGTTAGTGTACAGATTAGGATTAATTGATGGGTTAGGGTAAGGCTTCGGGTAAGGGTTAGGGTTAGCGTTAGGTTTAGGGAATGGTGACGGTTCAGGGTACAGGTTAGGGTACGACAACGGTTTAGGTTTAGCGTACGTTTTAGGGTACGGCTTAGTGTTAGTGTATGGGTTAGGATTAGGGGACGGTTTTGGGTAAGTCTTTGAGTAAGTGATAGGGTTAGGGTTAGGGAATGGGGACGTTTTAGGGTACAGTTTAGTGTATGACCACGGTTTAGGGTTAGCATACGTGTTAGGGTACGGTTTAGTGTTAGTGTACGGATTAGGATTAGGGGATGGGTTAGGGTTAGGGAACGGGGACAGTTTAGGGTACAGGTTAGTGTACGACAAAGTTTTAGGGTTAGCATATGTATTAGGGTATGGGTTAGTGTTAGTGTATGGGGTAGGATTACGGGATGGTTAGGGTAAGCCTTCGGGTAACGGTTACAGTTAGCGTTAGGTTTAAGGTTAGGAAATGGGCACAGTGTAGGGTACAGGTTAGGGTACGACAGCGGTTTAGTTTTAGCGTACGTGTTACGGTATGGGTTAGTGTTACAGTACGGGTTAGGATTAGGGGAAGGGTTAGGGTAAGGCTTTGGGTAAGGGTTAGTGTTAGGGATCAGGGACGGTTTAGGGTACAGGTTAGGGTACGACAAAGGTTTAGGTTTCGCGTACATGTTAGGGTATGGGTTAGTGTTAGCGTATGGTTTAGGATTAGGGGATGGGTTAATGTAAGGATTCGGGTAAGGGTAGGGTTCGGGTTAGGGTTAGGGAATGGGCACGGTGTAGGGTACAGTTTAGGGTACGACAACTGTTTCGGGTTAGCATACATTTTAGGGTACTGGTTAGTGTTAGTGTATGGGTTAGGATTAGGTGACGGGTTAGGGTAAGGCTTCAGGTAAGGCTTAGGGCTAGGGTTAGGGAACAGGGACGGTTTAGGGTACAGGTTAGGGTATGACAACAGTTAAGGGTTAGTGTACGTGTTAGGGTATGGGTTAGTGTTAGTGTACGGGTTCGGATTAGGGGACGGGTTAGTGTAAGGGTTCGTGTAAGGGTTAGGGTTAGGGAACAGGGATGGTTTAGAGTACAGGTTAGTGTACAACAACACGTTAGGGTCAGCTTATGTGTTAGGGTATGGGTTAGTGTTAGTCTATGGGTAAGGATTAGGGGATGGGTTAGAGTAAGGCTTTGGGTTAGGGTTAGCGTTAGGTTTAGTATTAGGAAACGGGAACTGTTTAGGGTACAGGTTAGGGAACGACAATGATTTAGGGTTAGCGTACATGTTAGCATACGGGTTAGTTTTAGTGTACGGGTTAGGATTAGGGGATTGGTTAGGGTAATGCTTCGGGTAAGGGTTAGGGACAGGGTTAGGATTAGGCTTAGGGAACGGGGACGGTTTAGGGTACAGGTTAGTGTATGACGACGGTTTAGGGTTAGCGTACGTGTTAGGGTATGGGTTAGTGTTAGTGTACGGGTTAGGATTATGGGACGGGTTAGGGTAAGGCTTCAGGTAAGGTTTACGGTTAGAGTTAGGTTTAGGGTTAGGGAACAGGCACGGTGTAGGGTACAGGTTAGGGTATGACAACGGTTTAGGTTTAGCGTACCTGTTAGGGTACGGGGTAGTGTTAGTGTACGGGTTAGGATTAGTGGACGGGTTAGTGTAAGGCTTCGGGTAAGGGTTAGGGTTAAGGTTAGTGTTAGGATTAGGTTTAGAGAACAGGGACAGTTTAGGGTACAGGTTAGTGTACGACAACCTTTTAGGGTTATCGTACATGTTAAGGTATGGGTTAGTGTTAGTTTACGGGTTAGGATTAGGGGATGGGTTAGGGTAAGGGTTAGGGTTAGGGTTGGGGTTAGGGTACGGGGACAGTTTAGCGTACAGGTGAGCGTACGACAACGGTTTAGGTTTAGCGTATGTGTGAGTGTACGGGTTAGCGTTAGTGTATGGATAAGGATTAGGGGACGGGATAGTGTAAGGCTTCAGGTAAGTGTTAGGGAAAGGGTTAGGGTTAGGTTAGGGTTAGAGTACGAGGATGGTTTATGGTACAGGTTAGGGTACGAGAATGGTTTAGTGTTAGCGTACGTGTTTCGGTATGGATTAGTGTTAGTGTATGGGTTAGGTTTAGGGGATGGGTTAGGGTAGGGCTTCGGGTAAGGGTTAGGGTTAATGTTAGGGTTAGGGAACAGGGACGGTTTAGAGTACAGGTTAGGATATGACAACAGTTTAGGGTTAACATACGTGTTAGGGTACGGGTTAGTATATGGGTGAGGATTAGGGGATGGGTTAGGGTAAGGATTCGGGTAAGGGTTAGGGTTAGGGTTAGGGAACAGGAATGGTGTAGGGTACAGGTTAGGGTATGACAATGGTTTAGGGTTAGCGTACATGTTAGGGTATGGGTTAGTGTTAGTGTACAGGTTAGGATTAGGGGTGGGTTTGGTTAAGGCTTCGGGTAAGGGTTATTTTTAGTGTTAGGGTTAGGGCTAGGGTCAGGGAATGGGGAAGCTTTAGTGTACAGGTCAGTATACGATAAAAGTTTAGGGTTAGCGTACGTGTTAGGGTATGGTTTAGTGTTAGTGTATGGGTTGGGGTTAGGGTAAGGCTTCTAGTAAGTGTTAGTGTTAGGTTTAGGGTTAGGGTTAGGGAACGGGGATGGTTTACTGTACATGTAAGTGTACGACAATGGGTTAGGGTTAGCGTACGTGTTAGGGTACGGGTTAGTGGTAGTGTACTGTTTAGGATTAGGGTACGGATTAGGGTAAGGCTTCAGGTAATGCTTAGGGTTAGTGTTAGGGAACGGAGATGGTTTATGGTACTGGTTAGGGTACGACAACAATATAGGGTTAGCGTACGTGTTAGGGTTCGGGTTACTGTTAGTATACGGGTTAGGATTAGGGGATGGGTTAGGGTAAGGCTTCGGGTAAGTATTAGGGGTAGGGTCAATGTTAGGGTTAGAGAATGGGGACGGATTAGGATTAAAGTTAGGGTATGACAACGGTTTAGTGTTAGCATACGTGTTAGGGTAAGGGTTAGTGTTAGTGTATGGTTTAGATTTAGGGGACGGGTTAGGGTAAGGCTTCGGGTGAAGGTTAGAATTTGGGTTAGGGTTAAGGAAAGGGGACGGTTTAGGGTACAGTTTAGGGTATGACAATGGTTTAGGATTAGCGTACGTGTTAGGGTATGGGTTATCATTAGTGTATGGGTCAGGATTAGGGGATGGCTTAGGGTAAGGCTTCAATTAAGGGATAGGGTTAGGGTTAGAGTTAGGATTAGGGAACGGGGACAGTATAGGGTACAGATTAGTGTACGACAACGGTTTAGTGTTAGCGTACATGTTAGAGTACCGGTTAGTGTTAGTGTACGGGTTAGTATTAGGGGTGCATTACATTAAGGCTTTGGGTAAGTGTAATGGTTAGTGTTAGGGTTAGGGAACGGGGACGGTTTAGGGTACAGGTTAGTGTACAACAACGTTTTAGGGTTAGCGTACGTGTTTGGGTACGGGTTAGTGTTAGTGTATGGTTGAGAATTAGGGGACGGGTTAGGGTAAGGCTTCGGGTAAGCGTTAGGGATAGGGTTAGGGTTAGGGTTAGGGAACGGGGACGTTTTAGGGTACAGATTAGGGTACAACAATGGTGTAGGGTTAGCGTACATGTTATGGTATGGCTTGGTGTTAGTGTACGGCTTAGGATTAGCGGACGGGTTAGGATAAGGCTTCGGGTAAGGGTTAGGTTTGGAGTTAGGATTAGGGAATGGGGATGGTTTAGGGTACAGGTTAGGGTACAACAACCATTTAGGTTTAGTGTACGTGTTAGGGTATGGGTTAGTGTTAGTGTGTGGGTTAGGATTAGGGGATGGGTTAGGGTAAGGCTTTGGGTAAGGTTTCATGTTAGGGTTAGGTTTAGGTTTAGCGTTAGGGAACGCCGACGATTTAGGGTACAACTTAGTGTATGTCAGTGGTTTATGGTTAACGTACGTATTAGGGTACGGGTTAGTGTTAGTGTACGTGTTAGGATTAGGGAAGGGGTTAGGGTAAGGCTCCCTGTAAGGGTTAGGGTTAGGGTTAGTGTTAAGATTAGGGCACGTGGACGGTTTACTCTACAGGTAAGGGTATGACAATGGTTTAGGATTAGCGTACATGTTAGGGTATGGATTAGTGTTAGTGTACTGATTAGGATTAGGGGACAGATTAGGGAAAGGCTTCGGGTAACGCTTAGAGTTAGTGTTAGGGAACGGGGATGGTTTATAGTACAGGTTAGTGTAGGAAAACTGTTTAGGGTTAGCGTACGTTTTAGGGTACGTGTTCTTGTTAGTGTACGGGTTAGCATTAGGGCATGGGGTAGGGTAAGGCTTCGGGTAAGGGTTAGGGTTAGGGCACGGGGATGGTTTAGAGTACAGGTTAGGGTACAACAACGGTTTAGCTTTAGTGTACGTGTTAGGGTATGGGTTGCTGTTAGGGAACGGGTTAGGATTAGGGGATAGGTTAGGGTAAGGCTACAGGTAAGGGTGAGGTTTAGGGTTAGGGTTAGGGAAAGGGGACGGTTTAGGGTACATTTTAGTGTACGACAACAGTTTAGGGTTAGCATACGTGTTAGGGTAAGGGTTAGTGTTAGTGTACGTGTTCGGATTAGGGGACAGGTTAGTGTAATGGCTTGGGTAAGGGTTAGGGTTATGGAACGGGGACAGTTTAGAGTACAGGTTAGTGTACAACAACACTTTAGTGTTAACGTATGTGTTAGGGTACTGGTTAGTGTTAGTGTATGGGTAAGGATTAGGGGACGGGTTAGAGTTAGGCTTTGGGTTAGGGTTAGGGTTAGGGAATGGGGATGGTTTAGGGTACAGATTAGAGTACGACAATGGTTTAGGGTTAGCATACGTCTTAGGATATGGGTTAGTTTTAGTGTACGGGTTAGGATTAGAGAAATGGATAGGGTAAGGCTTCGGGTAAGGGTTAGGGACAGGGTTAGGGTTAGGGAATGCAGACAGTTTAGGGTACAGTTTAGTGTACGACAACAGTTTAGGGTTAGCGTATGTGTTAGGTTACAGGTTAGTGTTAGTGTACATGTTCGGATTAGGGGATGTGTTAAGGTAAGGGTTCGGGTTAGGGTTAGGGTGAGGGAATGGGGACGGTGTAGGGTACAGGTTAGTGTTCAACATTTTAGGTTTAGCATATGCTTTAGGGTATGGGTTAGTTTTAGTGTATGGGTAAGCATTAGGGGAAGGGTTAGGATAAGTCTTCGGGTAAGGGTTAGGTTTAGGGAT
>NW_021697939.1:0-1297 GCF_005190385.1 Monodon monoceros | reverse complement strand
CTAACCCTAACCCTTACCCGAAGACTTACCCTAACTGTCCCCTAATCCTAACCCGTTGCTAACACTAACCGGTACCCTAACACGTATACTCAACCTAAACTTTGTCGTACCCTAACCTGTACCCTAAACCGTCCCTGTCCCCGTCCCCTAACCCTAATCCTAACCCTAACCCTTATCCGAAACCTTACCATAACCCGTCCCCTAATCCTAACTCGTACGTTAACCCTAACCCGTTCCCTAACACGAACACTTACCCTAAACCATTGTTGTACCCTAACCTGTTCCCTAAACCGTCCCCGTACCCTAACCCAAACCTTAACCCTAACCCTAACCCTAACACTTTCCCGAAGCCTTACACTAACCCATCCCCTAATCCTAACCTGTACGCTAACACTAACCCGTACCGTAACACGTATCCTCACCCTAAACCGTTGTCGTACCATATAGTGTACCCTAAACCGTCCGCGTCCCCTAACCCTAACCCTAACCCTAAGCCTTACCCGAAGCCTTACCCTAACCCGTCCACTAATCCTAAGCCGTACGCTAACACTAACCCGTACCCTGACACGTTCGCTCACCATAAACCGTTGTTGTACCCTAACCTGTACCCTAAACCGCCCACGTCCCCGTCCCCTATCTCTAACCCTAAACCTAACCCTTACCCGAAGCCTTACTTTCTCCCATCCCCTAATCCTAACCCGTAGGCTAACACTAACCCGTACCCTAACACATACACTCACCGTAAACCGTTGTCGTACACTAACCTGTACCCTAATCTGTACCCGTCCCCTAACCCTAACCCTAACCATACCCCTAAACCTAAACCTTACCCGAAGCCTTACCCTAACCCGTCCCCTAATCCTAACGCGTTCACTAACACTAACCCGTACCCTAACACGTACACACACCCTAAACAGTTGTCGTACACTAACCTGTACCCTAAAGCATCCCCGTCCCCTAATCCTAACCCTAACCCTAACGCTAACCCTTATCCGAAGCCTTACCCTAACCCGTTCCCAAATCCTAACCCATACACTAATACTAACCCGTACCTTAACACGTACGCTCACCCTAAACCGTTGTCGTACCCTAACCTGTACCCTAAACCGTCCCCGTCCCCTAGCCCTAACCCTAACCCTAAAACTTATCTGAAGCCTTACCCTAACCCGTCCCCTAATCCTAACGCGTACGCTAACACTAACACGTACCCGAACATGTACGCTCACCCTAAACCGTTGTCATAACCTAATCTGTACCCTAAACCGTCCCCGTCCCCTAACCCTAACACTAACCCCAA
>NW_021697938.1:0-1100 GCF_005190385.1 Monodon monoceros | reverse complement strand
TTACTTTTGTCTTTGAACCTTCCTACTAGCTTTATAGTTAATCCACTGTCTTTACTATAAATTTACCTTTACCACTGAGATTTTTACTTTTCTTGTTGTTGTTACTAATTAGTGCTCTTTTTTCCAGCTTAAAGAAGTCACTTTAACATTTCTTATTAAAGTCTTGTTTAGTGGTGATGAACTCCTTTAGCTTTTCCTTTATGGAGAACTCTTTTCTCTCCAATTCTGAATAAGAAGTTTGCTGAGTAGAATATTCTTGGTTGGAAGGTTTTTCTTTCAACATTTTGAATATATTGTGCCACTTCCTCTGATATACAAAGTTCTGCTGAAAAAATCTGCTCATAGGCTTATGGGGAGTTTCCTTGTACATAACAAGAAGTTTTTCTCCTGTTGTTTTTAATATTCTCGTCTTTATCTTTTGACACTTTAATTATAATATGTCTTGGCTTGTGTCTCTTTGGGTTTATCTTATTTGGAACTTCCTGGTTCCTGGATATGAATGTTTGTCTTCTTTCCCTGGTTAGGGTAGTTTTCAGTCATTATTTCTCCAAATAATATTTCTACTCCTTTCCCTCTCTCTTCTCCTTCTGGGAGCCCTATGATGTGAATGGTAGTCTGTTTTAAGTGGTGCAATATGTCCTTTGAGCTATCTTTACTTTTTTTAAAAAATTCTTTTCTCTTTTTCTGCTCTGACAGGGTGAGTTCTACTGCCTTGTCTTTGAGATGACTGGTGCTTTCTCCAGTTTCATCTAGTCTGCTCTTGAACCCTTTTAGTGTGTTTTTCAGTTTAGGTATTACATTTTTCAGCTCTGTGACTTCTGTTTGATACTTTCTTATATTTTCCATCTCTTTGTTCATGTTCTTACTATGTTTGCCTATTCTCTCCATTCAGTGAGCATCTTTATGTCTATAACTTTGAATTCTTTATCAGATGAATTACTTATCTCTGTTTCATTAAGGTTTTTTTCTAGAGTTTTATCTGGTTCTTTCATCTGGAACATATTGCTTTGTTTCTTCATTTTGCTTTACTTTCTGTGTTTGTTTCTGTGTATAAGGTGGAAGAGCTACCTTTCCCAGACTTGAAGGAGTGGCTTTGTGTA
>NW_021697937.1:0-15711 GCF_005190385.1 Monodon monoceros | reverse complement strand
TTCCCTGTGAGTCTCCTTCCTGAGTCAGGTGAGGCGTGATGGGAGGAGTGAGTTCCTGGAAGCTGATAGCAGAGTTTATCATTAGTTTGTAAACGAGATGACCATTTGTTTTTTACTTTCAAGCATTCTCACACCAAACAGGAATCCTGAATTCCCAAGGGTTGGCAACTTTTTGTAAAGAATTGTATTATTTAATCAACTCCTTGTGGTAACAGGTGGAAAGAATGTCTTTGCTCTGACATCAATGTTAACTTTTGGGAGTGATACCGTGGCTGTGGTTAAGATGTGCTGCATTTTGTATCCGACCTGCAGGTAAAACCACTGTGACCCAGTCAGTTTCAGATTCACTCAAGGCTGTTCTCTTGAAGTCACCACCCTCTTGCATCAGCCAGTGGAGGAAAATCTTTGATGATGAACCAACTATCATTAGAAGAGCTTTTTACTCTTTGGGCAACTATATCGTGGCTTCTGAAATAGCTAAAGAATCTACCAAATCGCCTGTGATTGTAGACAGGTGGGCATAAAGATGCGTTGAATTCGGCATTTTCTTCCTAACATATAAGTAGTGTGTATGTGTGTGTGTGTGTACATATACATGCAAGTACACAATAGTGTTTAAGACAAAGTGTATTATGATAATAACAGGAATAATGTTTGTGATTTATTAATCACTTACACCATTGGCTGGCATTTTGCTAAAGACATTATACATACTATACTAACATCTGGAACAACTACTACATAGATACTAAAATTACTGATGAGAAACACAGGTCTTAGAAAAGTTAAGTAACTTACCAAAGTGACAGAGCTAGAAATAGCATATGGGGGATATTAACAAAAGTCTCTGCTTCACAAATCAAGCTTTCAGTGGTTCATTTGTTTATTGGCTTATTCAACAAACATATATTGGGCATCTACCATTTGCCAAAGACAGTTCTCAATTTAGAGTATTCGGTGGTAAATGAGCTAGGCAGTGCCCTGCTTTCATGGAGCAAACATTCTGTTGAAGGAGAAGGTAATAATCAAGCATACAGATACATAAGGTAATATCAGAGAGTAATAAATACTATAAAGAGGAGAGATCAAGGTCGTGTGGTGGAGGATGGCTAACCCCCCACTAGATGTGACTTAGGAAGGCCTGCGTGAGGGGGTACCAGTGGTCTGAGCTCTGAATGACCAAAGAGAGACATACCTGAAAATCCTGGAGTAAAAGCTTTGTGGGAGAGGGGTCAGCAAAAGCAAAGTGTAGAGACGGGAAAATGCGAACACATTCCAGGGCTAGAAACAGGCCATCGTGAGGAAAACATGTGGACGAGGGGCTGCTTTCTGGATGGATAAAAAGACAGAGACAGGTCAGCAGGGTCTGTGGCTGTGATAAAAGAGTGTGGATTTTATTCTGAGTGCAGAAGGGGGCCTTTGGGAGGTTTCAGATAATAGAGTGACAGAAGCTGAGTTATATTTTGAAATTTCATATATAAGAAGTAGCTTAAAAGTGCTACAAAAATGGACAAAGGGAACGGCAGGCAAGTCCTACTAGGAATGGAAATTCAAACGACGATGAGAGCCCGTTTTACTCTCATCAGGTTGGTGAGAACTCATTAGAAAAGTCTGATAGCCCAGAGTTGGAGATGATGTGGGTTGATGGAAACTCACATGGTGCTGGTGGGAGTGGGCACCTGTAGGGTGACTTGGGGAGCAATTTGAGAAGATTGCTTCCACTTCCTGAAGAAATACAGTTTGTTTCAGCTTTGTTCATAATATTGAAAAACTTGAAAAACCAAAGGCATCAGCAGAAGAAAGGGTAAATTAATACTGGCATATACTTATAAAATGGAGCACCGAACAGCCATATGCGCTCGTAGGATGCATCAATGTGCCTAAGTTACAAAACTGTAATTTCAAATGAAAGAAATCAACTTGCAGAAAGATATTCAGTAGAACACATGCAAAATAATATAAAACATAATACCAAAAAAGGGATGGAAGGATGTTGAACACCAAATTTAGGAGAGTGCTGTCCCTTGGGAAAAAGAGAGAAATGCAGTTGGTGGGGAGTACCAAAGGTGCAGGTGAATTCGTCCTTAACATGACTCCAGTGTACATCTTGTTCTTGCTGCAATTTGACTTATTTTTGGAAAGATGAGCAGTTGCACTGAAGCCTGACAAGTGTTCAGGGAAGAGCACTAATTATAAATGGAAATCTCAAGGAATTTAAAAAAGTGAACATGTTCAAGTACATCCTGCACCCAGGTCGTGACTTAGAACCTTACTCCACCCTGTAAGTTCCTTCCCTCCCAGTCACGACCCATCCTCCCGCCCGTGGGAACCATGACCCTGACTCCGTCACCGTAGGTTAGTTCTGCGTGTTCTTGAACTCTCTACAAGCAGATAGACATTGACTGCTGTTTGCATCTGCCTTCCTTCACGCCACCTGTGAGAATCGTCCCTGTTGCCATGACCATTCTTTTACACAACTTTGGTGCCCACGTGTGTTACCAAACCAGGTTCGATGTTCCCCAAGCCAAACACTGAGACTCTTGTTTGCAGCAGAGAAAGGGTTCATTCATAAGGCCGCCAAGCAAGGAGACGGCAGAGCACATCTCAAATCTGCCTTCCCCAAAGCAAGGGGCTTGATATTTATGGGACGAAGAAGCAGAGTGGTCTGAGGCGTGGGAAGCCTGGGGAAAGGTGACTGGACCTAAGAAAAAGTGTGTGGTGGTGAGTGGTGGTGGGGAAGATGAAAACCGTACAAAGTAGTTAGAAGGCCTTTGCTGTCATCTAAGCTATAATGCCAGTGGGTACTCTTAACTTTGGGGATGGCAAGATAGTGATTTCAAAGTTGGCAAGTTACAAGGAATCCTAGACAAGGGTAAGACATTGCTTTCCTTTGTGGGACTTCTTCACCTGTGGGATCCACCCTATTGTTAAAGTCCTTGGATTTACCATATTGATATATATATATATATATATATATATATATTTATTTATTTATTTGTTAGTCTCTCTTTATTTCAAGGAGATAGACTAGGCTTTTCCTAATAAAGTGTGACTTCATAAGGCACATTACTTCCTAGGATTTCCAAAAATCCTGGAGCAGCACGGGTTTCTGCATGTAGGCAGACACTTATTCTCTGCATCCTGTTTCCTAATCTCTTCAAAGATGATATTCTTTATCCCTTCCCTGCTGACCAGAATTTGAAAAAAGAACAGATACATGTATATGTATAACTGAATCACCATGCTGTACACCTGAAACTAACACAACGTTATTCATCAACTATACTCCAATACAGAATAAAAATCAAAAGACTTGTGGTGAATATCCAATGAGTTGATGAAGGTGGACGTGCTTTGAAAATAGCACATTGCTATAAAAATATAAAGCATTATTTTATAAGTGATGTATAATGTGTCAACAAATTGCATTTGATTTGAGCTAATGTGGTTTCCCTATGGCAGGAATGGAGAATGCTAAATAATGAGTCTGAAATTGATGGCCAGAGGGTATGATTATTTAAAATGAGCAGCAGTGTTGTCAGTGAGAGAACTCTGGCTTGCAGAACAGGGCTCCCATTCTTCCCTGATTTTTCTTCTTTATGTCTGTGAATTGTCTGCAATTTTTTTTCTTTAAAGAGATAATGCTAGATCACCTTGTCAGATGAGAAGAAAAGAGCAGTTATTTGTTGTCTGGATGGGTTTTGTTCATGTTTAAAGATTTTAAGGAAATCCATTTTAGACAACACCATCATCTAGCTGAAAAAAGAAGGGAGATGGAGTAATTTTTGATGGTGACTGCGGTTAAGGTTGGCAACTTAATCACCCTCATTACCTTTAAAAAATCTATTCTTGCTGATGGTTTTTCTACAATAAAGAAGGCTTTTTACATTTAGATGATATCAGCCTCTGTATTCATAGCTAAGTATTTAATTCAGTGAACACGGAGCATGTGCAAAATGCAGTGTAAATTGTAGTTTTGTTGCCAAGAAGAAGAAAACCTGGACCTGCTTGGGTTTATTCAGCTTGGGAGACAAGATGTATCTGGTTGAGAAGGTGAAAGTACAAGTTTGTGAGTGATTAAAAGTCTGGTAAGTGATACATAGGAATGGCCCCAGGCAGAATTCAAGGCGCTAGCAGCTACACTGGCCACGCTTTTGGAGGTGGAAAAGGGCTTTGAAGAATGAATGATATTAGAATTGATCAGCCCCCAAATTAATTTTTTACCTTTGTTCTTTTCAGTATTCTCTGTATTGTATTATCATAATTTGAAATCTTGCAGCTTTAGTGTCCAATAAGAATTAAATATTGCCTTATAATGACAGTGTGATACATTTCTTTTTTGAATTTTATTTTATTTATTTTTTTATACAGCAGGTTCTTATTAGTTATCCATTTTATACATATTAGTGTATGTATGTCAATCCCAATCTCCCAATTCAAGTGTGATACATTTTTAAAAAGCACTTGACTATTTTTGTAAAAACTATGGGAGGAAAACAAAGCTTTCATGATTTTCATTTTCCAGAAGAGGAATTTGAGACTTAACCAATGTACACAAAGCAAGTAGGTGGCAGAGAGTAAAACAATACACAGCTTGGATAACACTCTGCATTTATTTTGTAGATAAAGGACCAGTATGTCCTTTTCACTGTGAAAAGCAGTTCAAATCTAAAGTGATTAAGAATTTAGGATTTTAAAACAGTACAGGAAGTAAATTGAAAATACAGACAAGGATGGGGCCATGGGTGCCTCTCGACATTGGGATGTTTATAATTGTTTCATAAATGTTTTTGTAGGTGTTAGTGCTTTGATACTGGATTTGGAGTTTTGCATTTCGTCACTTAAAATTGGAATATGACATGAACAGGGCAAGAGTGTAATAAACTATGCCAATCAATAAAATAATTCTAATTCATTTATTCCTACATCCAAAAAACATTATTAGTTGCATACCTATTGTGTGCCAGATGCTGGTTTCAGATTTTGGAATACAGAGATGACTGAAAAATGAATTATCTAATGGAGGAGATGAAAGAGAGAAACTTGTACACAACTGGCTCTAATTTAGAATAAGTCCTTCAGTAGAGCTGAGTAGGAAGGGCATTGAGAGCCCAGAGGAGGAAACAGTGAATCCTGCTGGGGTCTGCCTCTGCATGGCCTGCCGAAGGAAGAGGAGGCACTTTGCTGCCTGAGACCTTCATTCCAGCCGGAGGAAAAGTGTGAAGACAGACCCCCATGGAAGAGCGTGCCTGGGTCCACACTGGGAAGAGGCTTGTGTCTTAGATGGAGGCTGAAAGTTTTCTGGCAGGTGGTAGAAAGCCATTGGGCTTTTTTTTTTTTTTTTTTGCCGTGTGCGGACCTCTCACTGTTGTGGCCCTTCCCGTTGCGGAGCACAGGCTCAGTGGCCATGGCTCACGGGCCCAGCCGCTCCGCAGCATGTGGGATCTTCCCGGACCAGGGCACGAACCCGTGTCCTCTGCATTAGCAGGCGGACTCTCAACCACTGCGCCACCAGCGAAGCCCCATTGGGCTTTTTGAAAGAGTGGGCTGATTTGATTTTCTTTGATGGTTGCGATTTTCTTTTCCTCTCTTCAAAGCATTTTTTAAGATCAGCCGGTCAAGAGTGACCGCTGTCACTCAGGGAGGACATTCACAGAGTTTCAGAGATTTTATCTGGGTTTATTTCTCTTTCTGATCCATACAGTTGCAACTGGATGACTGGAGAGCTGGGAAAGACAAAGGCCTCCTATCCAGGGTTCCTAGAATGCAGATTTCATCAGCAAGTCCAATTTCTTTTATTTTTCATTTATTTATTTTTAAAATTGAAGTCAATTTACAAGGTTGTGTTAATTTTTGCCATACAGCAAAGTGACGCAGTTATACATATATATATATTTACATTCTTTTTTTTATATTCTTTTCCATGACGGTTTATCACAGGATATTGAATATAATTCCCTTGCTCTACAGTAGGATCTTGTTGTTTATCCACCCTATATATAATAGTTTGCATCTGCTAATCCCCAACTCCCACTCCATCCCTCCCCAACTCCACCCCCTTGGCAACCACTAGTCAGTTCTCTGTGTCTGTGAGTCTGTTTCTGTTTCATAGACAGGTTCATTTGTGTCATATTTTAGATTCCACGTATAAGTGATATCATATGGTATTTTTCTTTCTCTTTCTGACTTACTGCACTTAGTATGATAATCTCTAGTTGCATCCATGTAGCTGCAAATGGCATTATTTCATTCTTTTTTATGGCTGAGTAGTATTCCATTGTATATATGTACCACATCTTTATCCATTCCTCTGTTGTTGGACGTTTAGGTTGTTTCCATGTCTTGTCAGCAAGTTCAGTTTTTTATTTTGTGTGTGTGTGTGTGTTACGCAGGCCTCTCACTGTTGTGGCCTCTCCCGTTGCGGAGCACAGGCTCCGGACGCGCAGGCTCAGCGGCCATGGCTCACGGGCCCAGCCGCTCCGTGGCATGTGGGATCTTCCCGGACCGGGGCACGAACCAGTGTCCCCTGCATCAGCAGGCGGACTCTCAACCACTGCGCCACCAGGGAAGCCCAGCAAGTTCAGTTTTAAAACATTGTAGGAACTGAATGGGCCTGCAGATTTTTGTTTGGCCAAGATACAGCATTAAATACCAGTGGACTACCGAACAAATCTACCATCCCATGCCAACCTGCCATCACAAAAGAAAGCATCCTGCAAGGCCAAGGCAACAGAGTAGTCCCACAATACATGCAGTTTTAACTGAGTAAATGGAGCTCTGGGTGGTGTGCACTGGATTCTTATTGTGGTTGTTGATTTTAACTTATTTTTACATTTTATAAATACTTTAAAAAATAAGATTTAGTTTTACCTCTTTAATGTGTACAGTACTAGGACAAGTTCAGCAGAGCCATCTCTGGTTTCAGCGTCCTCAGCAGCTGGTTTTCAGGTGCTCCCTTGACTTCCTCTGTGGACAGGGAACTCACTACCGCTTTCCTTCTCAGGTACTGGCACAGCACGGCCACCTACGCCATAGCCACTGAGGTAAGTGGGGGTCTCCAGCACCTGCCTCCTGCCCATCACTCTATGTACCAGTGACCCAGGGACCTGCTCAAACCCGACCTGGTCCTGTTGCTCACCATGAGTCCCGAGGAGAGGATGCAGAGGATCGAGGGCCGGGGCATGGAGAGGACCAAGGAGGAGGCTGAACTGGAGGCCAACAGCATATTTCGTCAAAAGTAGGTGTCTCGATGCCATGTGAGGGGCAGGGGTCCCTGGCTGTGGCGACGATCCAGAAACAGCACTGACTCTGGTAAAGTGGAGGACATGACACGGTTCCCATTTTCCAAACCTGAGAGGCAGTATCCTCCAAGTTAGATTCACTCCTTTCAATGGGATTGTTCCATGGGGCCACTGCGTGGTGGTTTTATAGCCACAGGATATCTGACTGGGGATCAGACCTCCTTCCTAGTCTTTCTAGTCCTGGCTGTGCCAGCACCAGCGTGAACCTGAGTGAGACAATACACTTTTCTGGGTCGTTGTAACAGAATGGTCACAAGCACTGTCTGACGGCCTCACAGTGACTTTTACCTGTTAGGGGCTCACTGTGTGTCAGGCATTTTACTTCTGATGCTCTGTAACCCTTGCAAGGACAATGTTAGCTGTACTTCACAGTTTATAAAACTGAGGCTCAAAGATTAAGTGATTTGTCTACAACTTGCATATCTACTGAGTAGTAGAACTGGGTTTAAATTCAAGACCTTTCTGATTTTAAGGCAGTGCTTTCATTTTCATTAGAAAGCTATGAACACAATAGCAGGAGTGTCCGGACCATCTTACTGCTTCAAGGCTGACTAAATTACTTCTGTAGGACTGGTTTGAAAAGCCAAAACAGAATTGTTTATATAAATAAACACTGATAGCACTGTTATCCTAACTTAATGCTGTTATAACATAAATAATTAACCACTCAGCTGTGTGCAGAGAAACCATGTCAAAGGATTGACTGGTTGGTATTAATTCAGTTAAACTTCACGGCAAACTTGCAAGGAAGGCATTATTTCCTAATCGCTTCACAAGCTGGTAGGTGGTAAGGCAGAGCTATGGCCCCAGACCATTGTCGACTAAAAAATATTCACAGCCTAAAAGTTGAGAGTTATGTTTTATTTGGCGGGAATTTTTAGGACTTCAAGCCCGGGAGGCAGCATCTCAAGTAACCCTGAGTGAACTGCTCTGAGGAGGTGACAGGAGAGCTAGGACACATAAGAGTTTTGCAACAAAGGACAGGTAGTCTGAATGTCAGAAGATTATTGTTAAAGAAAACCAGATAAGTCAAGTTAAGGAATTTAGCGTTTTTCTGTGTATGGGAAGATGCAAGAGTCTGGGGTCACTGAAATCATTCCTTTGAAAGCACCTCAGCTATCTGGGGCCAGTATCCTGTGCTTTCCCATCCTGAGTTCCCTCAGGGCTCACCTTAGGGAGTGGCTGCAGTCTGATGGCTGCTAGATGGCAGGTATTCTTTTCCTTCCTGAGTTCCCTCAGGGCTCACCAGCTCACCAGCCGTGGTGGCTGCAATCGCTGATGACTGGGACATCCTTTGTTTACTGATAATGGCGGGAAATATTCCATTTCTCACCATCTACTCTGAGGACTTTTTTTTTAATAATTTTTATTGGAGTATAGTTGATTTACAATGTTGTGTTAGTTTCTGCTGTACAGCAAACTGAATCAGTTATACATATACATATATCCACTCTTCTTTAGATTCTGTTCCCATATAGGTCATTATAGAGCATTGAGTAGAGTTCCCTGTGCTATACAGTAGGCTCTTATTAATTATCTGTTTTATATATAGTAGTGTGTATATGTCACTCCCAATCTCCCAGTTTATCCCTCCCACCCCTTACCCACTGGTAACTATAAGTTTCTTTTCTACATGTGTGAGTCTATTTCTGTTTTGTAAGTAGGTTCATTTGTACCATTTTCTTTTTTAGATTCCACATAGAAGCGATATCATATGGTATTTGTCTTTCTCTGTCTGACTTCCCTCAGTGTAACAATCTCTAGGTCCATCCATGTCACTGCAAATGGCATTATTTCGTTCTTTTATATGGCTGAGTCCGGGTGCTTGTTTTAACCGCAAAGCTCTAGAGCTTTGGTCATATAATCTGAAACCATGCACCTCAGATTGGGATTTGAACCCAAGAGGCTGGGACTCGAACCCGGCCAAAACCCACAGTCTCCAACTGAGATCACACACCTGGTTTCAGGACTTAATGAGGCTCAGGTTCTTGATGTCTCATCACAGAAAGAATTCAGTGACAGACAGAGTGATAGGTAAGAAGTGGATTTATTTAGAGAGAAACACACTCCACAGTCAAACTGTGGGCCATCTCAGAAGGTGAGAAAGGCACCAGGATATGGGGTTGTCAGTTTTTATAGGGGTGGGTAATTTCATAGGCTAATGAGCGGGAGGAGTATTCCGGCTATTTCAGGAGGGGGCGGGGATTTCCAGGAGCTGGGCCACCACCCGCTTTTTGATCCTTATGGTAGACTTTGGAACTGTCATGGTGCCTGTGGGTGTGTCATTTAGCCTGCTGATTTGTCACAGTGAGCGTATACTGAGGTCCAGTGGAACTTGACTTGTCTGCCATCTTGGGCCCATTTGGTTCTAATCAGTTTATGTCATGTCCTCGGGCTATGTCGTTCTTTCAAAGGCTGTGCCCTGCCCACTTCCCTCCTGTTTCAAATCAGCCCCGGCTATTCTGTACACACCAAGGCTAGCTAAGACTGGAAGGAGAGGTAGAATTCTAGTGCGATTGTAGAAGACTCCTAAGTGAAAACAATGTATATGCCAAGGACCTCTGGCTTCTGTGAAATCCTTCAGGGGGCAGACTCTGGAGGAATTTGCCATTGGGCAGCTTAGTTAATCTCTTTGAGCCTTTGCTCCTTTCTCTGCAAAATGGGGGTGGATGACATTGATTCTCCTCCTGAAGTTACTCTGAATACGAAACGAGAAGACCATGCAGGATGCTAATGCTTGGCAGATAAAAGGTTTTGAGTAAATGCAAGCTATTAAACATTATTATTAATTTCTCATTTATGAAACTAAATGTATCGGATGTCTGCTGTATGCAAAGCGAGTTGCCTGGGTGGCGGAAGTGCGATAAACCAGATGGGGACCTGGCTTCAAGCTGTCTATATTATGGTAGGAAAATAACATTTGCGTAAAGAGCCGTGTTAACAAATGGGCCAACTCTTTTCATTCTGCCTGTCTCCAGGGTAGAAGTGTCCTACCAGCGGATGGAGAACCCTGGCTGCCACGTGGTTGATGCCAGCCCTTCAAGAGAAAGGGTCCTCCAGATGGTGTTAAGCGAGATCCAAAATAATTGCAATTAATTGTAGTTCCTCTGGGCCAGGAGACACATTTTACTAGATTTGATGTTGTTTGATACATCTAAGCCCACGACTGGTTATGCAGTTTTCCCAGATTTCAGTTGCATGAGCTTGTCGTGTGGCAGAAGGTGGGACATTTCGATTTTACCTGAACCACTGTTCTCACTTCTGCCCGATGGACCCATCGGGACTGAGACTGGGCACATTCCAGTGAGAGACGGTGATCGCTTTCTGCCAAGTATAACAAACGTTTTCTTGGAACAGATTTTCAACTACACCCCTACCAAATCCTTCCAAGGGTTGTCTCCCCTAGAAAGCATGAGGTGGACAGAAGCAACCGAGAAGACCTTCCAGATCAGCAGAAGCTCCTCCAGCCTCTCCTGCACCTGTACTGCTGGCTCCCGGGTGAGATCTTGGGGATGTGCTCGGAGCTGGTTTCCTCCCAGTCCAGCCACACTCCGTCTTTGTGAGCTCAGCCCCGATTCTTAGAGCCAACCACTCCTGAAGAACGTGTCTGTGTGTCCTGGCTGTCGGAAGACCCTCCCACAGACCCATCTTGTGGGTGGGGGACACTGACCAAGAAGGCATCTGACTTGTGTCTGAGGCTTACAGCCCCTGAGAGGCCAATGCTCTGAATACAAATACACCAGCAGTCCTTGGATTCTATTCTGCTTAGTTACTTTCCTCTTCTTTCCTCTGAAAACATGGCTTTGGATAGAATGAGTGTTTTGCACCGAAGTAGATGCATTAAACTTAGCGAATCCAGCAACGTACTTATACTGCTGTTTATGTCTTGTTTGTCCTCAGTGTAGGGGCTGTGCTTTACTAATCAGAATTGAAGACAAGAAGCTGAATGCAATGCTTGTTGTGTATTTTCATCAGACAGGTTTAATTTATCTTACTGAGTAAGCACAGTGGATCCTGGAATGGGATTTCTCAGTGAATTTATCTTGCACTTGAATGTCTTATGGTTACACGTGAAATCAGTGTTGAGATCTGTTTGGCTAGGAAAAAAAAAGAGCTGAGAAAAGAGGAAACTTAATAGTTACGGGGCCTTGGATGAGTCATTTAGCATCATGTAATTTGATCTAAAAAGTGATAGCGATTCTTCATTTGTCTTAAGGAGTTGACTGAACCAGGCGATTACTTAAAATTCCTTCCAGTTCTAAGATAGATTGAATCTGTGAATTATTTTAGGGAAATGTCTAAAGAAGACATTTCCCCAAAATAATTAAATTTATGGCATTAACAGGTTTATCACATGGACTCTTAAATTATAATAAAGTTTCTATTAACTCTATCATATTATTTTTCAAAACAACTATAGGTGGTTTATACATAATATATGTACCTATGTAAAGATGTACTTTCAGTTGAAAATATTTTTTAAAGCTGATAAATTGTGTTTGGGTCCTTTAAGATGTGATATCTAATTATGCTCTTGGTGTTATTCACTTTAAACACTTTGAAAAGTTTATGCTGGCAGCCTAGAAACACAAACATTTAATGCTTTCTTTATGTCTCTTGCCAATGAATAAACTTGCTGTGATTTTCTAACCTATGCTGTTGTCACAGTGTGTGTTGGTTTTTCTGAAGGGGCTCCCCCAATGAGGCTTTTGTACAGGAGGGGATTTGGGGTTAAAGAAGTGAAAAGGTGTGAATTTGTGGTCACAGTGCTTTCAGAGGAAGAGGAGGGCATTTTTGTTTTGTTTTAAACGGCATTTCAAGAAAGTGCAATTCCTTCCTCATTGCAGGTATTAAAGGGATTTTCTCCCCTAATCCAATAAGAAACAATTCTTCATACACTTGCGCTCTCTATACACTGTAATACGTATAAGATTACTGAGTATGGGAACAGACAGCGTCTCCTACCCAGAAACCGATGACAAGGCATCATTTGCTTGGCTTTGTTTCATTACCAGGTTTGTTTCTGTTCCTGTAATAGACCTTTAGTGTCCCAAATATTTATTCTTCATCTTTTCCACAGCAGTAGAACTTTGAGCCCGACACGTGGCTGCCAAGAATTATGAGTACATTTCCAAGGCTCCCTTACAGCTGGAGTGGCCAAGGGACCACTTACAGGTTCTTCCTGTGAGCAGAAGGGACATCAGGAATGTCAGGGGGAGGGTGTCCCTCTCTCCTTTTAACCTGCTTGGTATTCAGCGATGGTGGTGAGGCATTTGGGGACCGAGTGATGAGGGTGACACTATGCAGATGGAGAATGGGGACGGCCTTCACTTAGGAAAAGTCAATAAGGAATGGGTATGGAAGTGTCTGGAGTTCCATCCTAGAGGGCGTGTCCACCTGGGGACACAGCTTCTGTGCACAAAGCTCAATATCCACCTTCTCCATTTGCTTCCCCTTTCAGTGGCAGGTGTCTGTTTCTTTTGCTCCTTTTGTTTGTTCCATTTTCTACAGCAGAATCCCCCTTTTTGCTGACTCTTCTCTCTGTGAAATGTCTCTCTTTTCTAGAAGCCGTTGTGAAGCATCTTAAAAATGTTTAGACCCTGGTATCTTTTTGGAATATGTACCGAGGAAATGATCAGTGATGCACATAGAAATGTTTTATCATATCTGCATAATGTCCTTCGTAATGTGCAGACAGACCCACCTTGTTTTGTTGTCCTTTGCCTTCCTGAGCTTCACAGTACACTTATTTACAAACTGAACGTTGGAGGCAACCCTGCGTTGAGCAAATCCATTGGCACCATTTTTCCCACAGAATTTGCTCACTTTGTGTCTCTGTGTCACGTTTTGGTAATTCTCACAGTCCATCAAACTGTTTCATTATTATTATATTTGTTTTGGTGATCTGTAATCAGTGATCTTTGAGGTTATTATTGTCATTGTTTTGGGATGCCACAAACCACACCCACATAAGACAGTGAACTTAATCAGTAAATGTTGTGTCTGATGTGATTACTCCACTCACTGGCCTTTCCCTCATTTCTCTCCCTTTCCTTGGGCCTCCCTATTGCCTGAGACACAAAATTATTGAAATCAGGCCAATTAATAACCTTGCAATGGCCTCTAAGTGTTCAAGTGAAAGGAAGAGTTGCATGTCTCTCACTTTAAATCAAAATTTAGAAAGGATGAAGCTTAGTGAGGAAGCCATGTCAAAAGGCCAAGATAGGTCAAAAACTAGGCCTCTTGTACCAAACAGCCAAGTTATGAATGCAAAAAAAGAGAAGTTCTTGAGGGAAATTAAAAGTGCTACTGCAGTGGATACATGAAGGAGAAGAAAGCAAAACAGCTGTCTTGCTGCTACGGAGACAGTGTGAGCGGTCTGGATGGAAGATCAAACCAGCCACAACATTCCCTTGAACCAAAGCGTAATCCAGAGCAAGGCCCTAACTCTCTTCAATTCTATGAAGGCTGAGAGAGACGAGGAAGCTGCAGAAGAACATTTTGAAGCTAGCAGAGGTTGGTTCATGAGGTTTAAGGAAAGAAGCCATGTCTGTGTAACAACAAAGTGCAAAGTGAAGCAGCAAGTGCTGATGTAGAAGCTGCAGCAAGTTATCCAGAAGGTTTAACTAAGATAATTAATGACAGTGGCTGTATGAAACAACAGATCTTCAATGTAGATGAAACAGCCTTCTATTGAAAGAAGATGCCATCTGGGACTTTCTTAGCTGGAGAGGAGAAGTCAATGCCTGGCTTCAAAACTCCAAAGGACAGGCTGACTCTTTTTAGGGGCTCATGCAGGTGGTGACTTGAAGTTGAAGCCAATATTTATTTACCATTCTGAAAATCCCAGGGCCCTTAAGAGTTATGCTAAATCTACTCTGCCTGTGTTCTGTAAATGGAACAACAAAGCCTGGATGACAGATCATCTGTTTACTGAATATTTTTAAGCCTACTGTTGAGATCTACTACTCAGGAAAAAAAAAAAATCTTTCAAAATATTACTGCTGGGAATTCCCTGGCAGTCCAGTGGTTAAGACTTGGTGCTTTCACTGCTGTGGGCCCAGGTTCAGTCCCTGGTCGGGGAACTATGATCCCATAAGCCACGTGGCTTGTCCAAAAAAAATAAAATAAAATTTCTGCTCATTGACAGTAAATCTGGTTATCCAAAGAGCTCTGATGGAGCTGTACAATGAGACGAATGTTGTTGTCATGCCTGCTAACACAACATCCATTCTGCAGCCCATGGATCAAGGAGACTTTCAAGTCTTATTATTTATTTATTTATTAACATCTTTATTGGAGTATAATTGCTTTACAATGGTGTGTTAGTTTCTGCTTTCCAACAAAGTGAATCAGCTATACATATACATCTGTCCCCATATCTCTTCCCTCTTGTGTCTCCCTCCCTCCCAACCTCCCTATCCCACCCCTCTAGGTGGTCACAAAGCACCGAGCTGATCTCCCTGTGCTATGCGGCTGCTTCCCACTAGCTATCTATTTTACGTTTGGTAGTGTATATATGTCCATGCCACTCTCTCACTTTGTCCCAACTTACCCTTCCCCCTCCCCATATCCTCAAGTCCATTCTTTAGTAGGTTTGCCTCTTTATTCCAGTCTTGCCCCTAGGTTCTTCATGACCATTTTTTTTTTTTTGGATTCCATATATATGCGTTAGCATATTTGTTTTTCTTTTTCTGACTTACTTCACTCTGTATGACAGACTCTAGGTCCATCGACCTGACTACAAGCAACTCAATTTCGTTTCTTTTTATGGCTGAGTAATATTCCATTGTGTATATGTGCCACATCAAAAATATGGAACGCTTCATGAATTTGCCTGTCATCCTTGTGCAGGGGCCATGCTAATCTTTGTATCGTTCCAATTTTAGTATATGTGCTGCCAAAGCGAGCACAAGTCTTATTATTTAAGGAATACATTTCATAAGGCTATAGCTGCCATAGACAGTGATTTCTCTGATGGATCTGGGCAAAGTAAACTGAAAACCTCCTGGAAAGAACTCACCATTCTAGATGCCATTAAGAACATTCATGAGTAATGGGAAGAGGCCAAAACACCCACATTCACAGGGGTTTGGAAGAAGTTGGTTCCAATCTGCATGGATGTCTTTGAGGGGTTTAGAACTTCAGGGGGGAAGCATCTTAGGATGTGGTGGACACAGCAAGAGAACTAGAATTAGAAGTGGGGCCTGAGGATGGGACTGAATTACTGCAATCTCATGGTAAAACTTGAGTGGATGAAGAGCTACTTCTATTGGTGGGCAAAGAAAGTGTTTTTTTGAGATGGACTCTACTCCTGGTGAAGATGCTGTGAAGACTGTTGAAACTACAACAAAGGGTTTAGAATATTACATGGACTTAGCTGATAAAGCAGTGACAGCGTTGGAGAGCA
>NW_021697936.1:0-39784 GCF_005190385.1 Monodon monoceros | reverse complement strand
CTTCCTTCCTTCCTTCCTTCCTTCCTTCCTTCCTTCCTTCCTTCCTTTTTGTCTGTGTTGGGTCTTCGTTGCTGCGCACAGGTTTTTCTCTAGTTGCTGCGAGCGGGGGCTACTCTTTGTTGTGGTGCGCGGGCTTCTCACTGCGGTGGCTTCTCTTGTTGCGGAACATGGGCTCTAGGCACGTGGGCTTCAGTAGTTTTGGCACGCGGGCTCAGTAGCTGTGGCTCACGGGCTCTAGAGTGCAGGCTCAGTAGTTGTGGCTCATGGGCTTAGTTGCTCCGTGGCATGTGGGAACTTCCTGGGCCAGGGCTCGAACCCGTGTCCCCTGCATTGGCAGACGCACTCTTTTTTTTTTTTTCCCTTAATATTTAATGGTTATTCTTTTTTTTTTCTCACACACACACTGTATTTTATTTTTACAAGAGATAAATAGACTGACACCAATCATTGTAAATGGATAACCACAACAAAAGCAACAATGATTGCAATTACCAAACACGAAACACACTCATACTATGTCATAATATTGACATTCAGTCTAGGAATCCTCCACTGTAACAGCTCCTTTACCAGCTTGCAGTGAAAATTGATTTGTATATTTTTTGCCTCTGAGTCCTTGTGGGATTTTTTTTTATTATTCAAACAGAAAGTCACAAAAATTATAATCATCCTCATCAGTTCACTCAGTCCCATGTAATTAATTTTTTTTCATCTTGATCCTTTGTTAGCACTTTTCTGAATTCATCAGTTTTCCATCAGAGTTCTGAAAATGCTTATTCATTCAGTTCAGCAATATAGTCAGTTACCAGAAACCTGTACTTGTCACAGTTTCTTCCATGAATTCCTTGAAGATGAAACCCTTTTATAGGAACATTTTTGCAAAAGCATCAGAGTACACCCAGAACTGTCTGTAAATGACAAAAGACTTAAAAATGACCACGGTTAAAGATTTGATGAAAGTTCATAATAATGCAATTGACAAGGAAATTTAGTTATTTCTGAGATATACATTTTAAAGTAATAACTAGAGTTATGACTTATAACATTATACCAGAACATATAAGATTTTTAGAAATTTCATGTAATGTCTGAAACATCTATATTAACATATTTCCATACAAATAACCCAAAGAAAGTTTAGTACTAGTTGTTTTGTTTGTTTGTTTGTTTATACTGCAGGTTCTTATTAGTCATCAATTTTATACACATCAGTGCATGCATGTCAATCCCAATCGCCCAATTCAGCACACCACCACCGCGGTTTTCCCCCCTTGGTGTCCATACGTCCATTCTCTACATCTGTGGGCAGATGCACTCTTAACCACTGCGCCACCAGGGAAGTCCCCAGGAGGCAGATTCTGATCTGGTATGTTTAACAGACCTTCCCGTCAAAGCTGCCCAGCAGAGGAACCAGCTGCCATGAAGCAGCAGCAAGTGCTGCACCAGGAGAACCAGGCACTGAGCTAAGGAAATGCTGCAGCACTCCTAAGGAAAGGTTCCTTCTGTGGATAGAAGGTACAGTCCTGTTAAACATTTACTGAGCCTCTAGTATGCGCCATGTACTGTGTGGGCAGTATGGGAGCTGCCAAGATGCTGGACCCTGGTGGAGGCTGTAGTCTTAGCTAGCCTGCCATCATGTTAAGAGGTTTATATACATTAATTCTTTAACCTTTATAAATAACCTTGAGAGGTAGGTGCCATTAACCCCAATCAAAACAGGAGGATACTGACACTTAGATTGAGAAAGTTGTTCAAGGGCACAAGATAAATGACAGAGAGAGGACTTTAACTGGAATTAAAAGTCTGTGCTCTTAATGACTGATGCCAAATATCCTTCCTCAGTGGGGACACCAGCTTGGAATCCTGAGTCATCACTCAGCCACTCTGTCCCATCCCTGACGTCCTAGTGCTCAAGCTCTAGCCCATTGCACACTGTCCAAACCACATCAAAAAAGAGCAACCTAGGAACTCCCATCCACTAGCCCCTCCCTGGTTACTGGGCATGTGATATGGGGAATGCAGTTAACTTGGTTCCATCCAATGGAATCACAAGGAAACCAGTTACAAATTGTCTTCAATTTTTCAGTCTGTTGTTTCTAAACCAGTCGGTAAAATAGGAGACGTTCTAAGTGCCAGCACTGCACAGCTTTTCTCATTTCAAGTATGACTTTGAGGTCAGCATTACAACAGAAGATCAAGAAATAAACATATTGAGAGGCAGTCTTGCGTTGGGAAGAGGACATAGAGGGAGAGCTTAAGAGATCTGAGTTTAAGTCCTGATTCTGCCACTTACTAGTTTTGTAATCTTGCCTTTCCCTTCATTAGAGTGTGTTCCTGTTTCTGCGTGTATAGAAATGGGGCTTGCAGATTGTTATGGGTGTGTCACAGATGCTCAAGAAGTGTTTGTATTCCTTCCTCAAATAATAATAGAAAAACTGCTAAACGTGCCTTAAAATGGGCTTAACTTAAAGTCTTAGAAGATTTGCAAGAATTGACTTACCAATGCAATACACCAGTAACATGTGATACAATCATTTTAAGGAGCATAATTAATTTTGTAAAAAAAATTTTAAACTGGAGGAGGATAAAGGGAAGAAAAAGGGAAACTGATATTTATTAAGCTCCTGATGCATGCCAGGCCATGCTAGATCTTTCCAGACATTTCATTTAATCCACACAACAGCGGTGTGAGATAAGCAATTTTATCCTCATTTTCACAAATGATGAACCCTGAGGTTGAGAGGTTAAGAAAACTGCCTGAGTATTCAAGACCAGATTTGAACTCAAATCTGAGCTCTTCTAACAGGGACCAAAGTCTTTTGATTCTTGTTGAATAAAAGTTTCTTCTTAAGGGGCTGAGTTGAGTGCAAACATCTCATCTCTTATGCATTTCTGAGGGCAGAAATCTGCTATCGTCTGAGTTAATAGTTGCTCTTCCAACAGGAACTGATGTGGACTCATGTTTCTAAAATTTCTGGTGTAATCTCTCTACTCTCCAAAGTTTGGAATAACTCTTGATGAAAGATATTGATATTATGATCTGTTTTTATATGGAAAAGTAGTCTGTGCGTTCATAAATGGTCCTAACTGTAATTTGAATGGCTATAAGTTTACAAACTTTTTTGATCATTAGTTTCTTTGGGAGGACATATTCTTCTGGAAAGTTTGTCGAGAATCTCATTAAAATTAAGCATCTCTTGCTCGAAATATTTGAGCTACCCAGTTTTACCAGGAAGCCTTATCTGGTCCTGTTTCCTTCTGCTTTGTGCAAGGAATTTGAATAGTTGATGTAGAAAGGAAAAAGAGATGGAGCAGAATTGGTAGAATTAAGCATTGTGTTGAGAATTGTGACTGAGCCCTCCAAGAGACCTTTGTCTGACTTAAGCATCTAAGAATTCAAGCCTTGTTTTTCTGTCTCTTATATAATGACAGCAGTGGGCCACAGATGTCACATGCTTTGCATGCACTGCTTCATCTGCCTTTTTGTGGTTCTTCACGTGGTAGAAGAAATATTGCTCACAGAATTCAGAATGCATTCAGCTTCCTAGAAAATCAGCTTTCAGTGGACAGAAACTGAGTTTCCATATCTAAACACTACAGCAAAGAATTTGACTAACTGAACGTGCGTTTCTGTTCTCCTCACAATAATTTACTGCAGGCTAATTGTTACACGTTTAAATACTTTGAATAAATGAATTAAAAGCCAGTTTTCATCTTCGTTCTTCCAATTCGTTAGATGCTTTCATTTTAGGAAATGAGGAAGTAGATGTGATTCATTGTGCAACAAATGAACAATTCACTCATTTATGCAAGGAATAAGTATTGGCTTGGCTATCTCTGTGCTAAGAGATGAGATGATTTGTTTCCCCATTGCCAAGGTGACCACTGGGCATACAGTGAGTGGTCATGCAGGGAAAATGCTGATGGTGGAGCTAACTTAATATAAAGATTTTGCTTTGAACCCAGCACCAACCTTCATGTACCATAAACAGAAAATTAAATTTGGTCCTAAAAGTAAATACAGTAAAAAAAAAAAAAAATTAAAACAAAATTCTTGCTTAGTGTTTTATTTTTACAAGCACTTTGGTATGTGTTATACCATTTGATTGTCATACAACAGCCTTGGATGTCAGTATTATTATTATCCCCATTTGACAAGTAAGAAAACTGAAGTTCAGAGGACGTTAGTGCATTGCTCAAGGACGCCCAGCTTGTAACTAATAGAGTCAGAATTGGAACCCAGGTCTCCTGGTGCCAAAATGTTATACTCTTTCCACTATATCTGCTGTAATTAACATAAAAGGACATAATGGGGAGAGAAAGAAAAGGTCGTCCTGAAACTGTCCTTTGATTGTTCTCATTTCTATCACAAGAGGCAGCCTTCCTCAAGCGGCTAAACCAGGGTGTGAGATCTGGGAGGTTGAGTTGAGAAGTGAGCCTTGTGCCTGCCTATCATCCTCAATGTGTGCCCCCCAGGGAAGGCAGGAGTGGGAGAGAAGCCATCCATCTCATGGGTATGGGCAGGGAGGGAGAATCTGCGTGCAACACGAGGCAGGTGAGGGCCAGGAGATTCAAAAGGGAGGGGCTTTCTTCACTGGAGAGATGGGGGCCTTGGGCGCAGGCAAAGAGGCAGTGGTCAGAGGTTCCAGGCGAGCCGATGATCACCACAATCCCAGAGTGCTGGCATTGCTCTGGCCGCTATAGACACATCCCGCTCCCAAACAGCCCCAAGAGGTGTGCTGCGTTGGGAGTGGTCCTCATTAGACTCCTGGTGCACAGAGTTCTAAGACAGTCAAAACAACCAAAGTATCAGCCTCAGAAAGGGAGCCCTCAAAGGAAAAATGTGGCCCTTGCTTGTTTGGAGCAACACAGAAAAGGCTGTCACAATTACTTTCAGTTCGGCAGCCACTTTCTAGGAGGCTTCCATAGAGCAGGGGTCCCCAACCTTTTTGGCACCGGGGACCAGTTTCGTGGAAGACAGTTTTTCCATGGGGGGGGGGATGGGCAGATGAAGCTTCACTCGCTCACTGCTCACCTCGGCCTGTACGGCCTGGTTCCTAACAGGCCTTGGACCAGTACCAGTCCGTGGCCCAAGGGTTGGGGACCCCTGCCATAGAGCGATAGTGTATTTTCCACAAGAGTTTCTTCTCACAGTTGTAAAAAGCAGTGCGAACCTTCGATCCCGATCGTCTCCCTCCTGTCAACCTCCTTTTTGAAATAACTGATTAAAAGTCTTGTTACTTTCAAAGGGAGAGATGTCCTAATCCTACAACTAATGTGAGCTATGTCAGGAAGGTTTGGGCAGGTAGGTTGGTTGGTTGGTTTAATTTTTGTAACTACCCTGTCTCCCCTCTCTTCCCTGCCAGGTGAATCAGTGTCATGGCAAAGGCTTTAGCACCATGCAGACCAGGGTTCAAATCCCAGCTGTGCTATTTATTATCAGTGATCTTTGAGCCAGTAACTCTCTGATCATCAGTTACTTCATCTGTAAAATGGGGGGAATGCTGCCAACCTGACAGGGTTGTGAGAATGACACGAATGCTACATGTTAGCATCCACGAATGACGAATGACACGAATGCTACATGTTAAATGCTTACCATAACATTATACTGAGTGAAATAAGCCAGACACAAAAGCACAAATGTTCCATACATGTGAAGAATCTAGAGTAGTCACATTCACAGAGACAGAAAGAGTGGTGGTGGTTGCCAGGCGCTCTGGGAGCCGGGAATGCAGAGCTAGTATTTAATGGGTACAGAGATTCAGTTTGGGAAGATGAAAAAGTTGTGGAGATGGATAGTGGTGATGGTCGTACAACAGTGTGAGTGTACTTAATGCCACTGGACTATACGCTTAAAAATGGCTAAAATGGTAAGTTTCGTGTTATATATATTTTACCACAATAAATAAAGTAAATACATCTTTAACGTTTACAATAGCACTTGGCCTGCAATAAGTAATAAATGGTACTTCTAATCCTGTGTCCCACACTTGGCATACTTCTATCGTCTGCCATTTTTCACACTGTGTTTTATCCCTGTTTGTCACTATTATACTTCAATCTCCCTGAATGTAAAGGACCATTGATTATATCTTATTCATCTTTCCTCCATAGTGTCTGGCACATAGGAAGCACTCGTTAAATGATTTGAGGGAAGAGAGAAGGTTGCTAATACTCTTTTCCTTCTGTCTTTTACATCCTAAAACCTCTAAACAGTGCAGTATAGGTCACTTATTTCTCTTGGGTGCTAGAAGATCATCATTTGGACTAAAATAATGAGCTCATACTACTGTACAAATGTATTAGTTTCTTTAGTCTTCACTAAATGAGGGGGAAATTTCTCTAAATTAAGTCTCTGAGGGTTGACTCCATTTTGTTTTTAAGGAGTTTTATCTTGCTCTAAAAATACAGACAGAATAAAAATGGAGTATAAGCTTGCTGTTCCTTTAGAGGGATATGAATCCTGTATAGAGTTTACCTTACCTGAATATACTGGAGCTGCACACAGTCCAAGCTACGAACAGTGTCATTTCAAGGAAACAGATGCTTTGAAGAATACTTCAGGTAATTAATGAAGTTTCCTGATAGTGGTGACTGAGGGGGGGGTCTCACAGCACCTCACACAGAAGGACTCTCACTAATATATCTCTTTCCTTCTCATTAAACTTACCCATTCACAGGAACTGCTAAAATCAATCTCCTTCTCTCCTTCTCTTCTCCCTCCCTCCCTGCCCATCCCCCTCCTCCATATTTTGTCTTCATCCATCTCTGCTCATCCGTACCCAAAGTCCAGGCTCCTGGGACTTGACTGTCCCCTATGTACACAGTTCCTGGGAAGCATGGCCAAGTCCCCAGCTCTGAATGGTACCCAACAAGGATCGGCACATGCTCCACCCCCCTCCCTGGAATTCTGGTGATTAAAATTCTGCACCTTGTGAAATGCTGAGGAGCCCCAATGCCAAGCATTTCCGGGATATACTGCTGGAGAACTATTTGGCTGTGATCATACCAGTCTCATTTTATTTTTTTATCCACCCTCATTTTATAGGACAGTAAGTTGATACTAAATAACAAGAACTCGTTTTTTCTCTGGGTAAGTGCTTCCCGATTTTTTTCAGCTGTGTACCATCAGACCCTGCTCTTCTCAGGCCACTCTCCAAGGAGATGTGCCTGGTCACAAACCTTGCCTAATACCCAAGACCTGTCTTGTTACTCTGTGGGGATCAAGAGCTGCTCCTGGCCCGACTGTAACCTCTTCATGGCTTATAAACATGTTAGTTGGGATGCTCAGCTCTGAGTCGTGAAAGAAGTTTAGGAATGTGAATTGTCACCTCATTGGACCTCTCTGCACTTGTGTAAATGAGGGGCCTAACTGGACTGTTTGTTATAAGGTCTCCTTCAGGCCTAAAACTCTACATGTCTGTGGTTAACACAGAAAGCCACATACATTCAAAACTAAGATCCAGCCTCTGCTTTCTTCAGACTTCCTTTGAAACTTAATTCCCTAAGACCTAAATATTTTATTCACTCTCTTCAGAACCCTCTAGAATATCTTGCTTTAGTGTAAGGCTTCAAAAATGACCATCAACACAAGTCCCACCCACAGAGCTTCTGATTCATTAGAGAATTTGCATTTCCAGCAAGTGCTTCAGTGATGCAGGTACTCCTGGTCTAAGGACCACACTTTGAGAACCACTAGACTAAGAATTTCAAGAAACCTTTACTGACACTTTCTAGTGAGAGATATTAATCCTGTTTTTCAGGGCTGATCACTCCTGGGATTTTTCTTTTTCAGTATCTTTATTTCAAAGGATGCTTACTCAATCAAAAATTATTGTCCTAGAAGCTCTACCCTCATAAAAATGAAGGTCATGTAAGAAACTTAATTTTCAGGACAAGGAATCTGAGGTGTAATTCTTAGGAGCAGTGAATTTCCCAGAGGAATGCAAATGGCATCAAGTCCTGCGGCAGAGTACCAAGAGCACGAAGCAGTCTCTTCCCCATTTCACAAGACATTCACTAGGCCCGGCCATCTGTTCAGGGTTCATGTTTTGTGATCCCGGTGGATAAAACACTTCTGACAATTGCTACACCAGAACTTCACTTCTAATGCAATAGGTACTGTATGCTGAGCTACAGAGGAGATTTAGGACTGGCTTAAGACAGTGTCTAATGGCTTAAGACAGGCCAGCACTGGTCTCAAAACGTGCACGAAGTAGCAACTGCAGGTCCCAGAGCATTTAGAAGATGCAGCACCCCCCACCCCGCAATTTAGCTTCTGAAATGGAACAATGACTCCCATGAATTTGAAACAGTCTAAGAAAGGAATTTGAGCTTCCCCTGACCCTACCCATGCATCTCCCCTTGAGACATGTCTCCTTTGAAAGCTCCTTTCCCCACATAGAGTATTCATCTTTTCATTGTGTTGCTCTGTGGTATTTTCCCCATCAAATCTTATTTTCTGCGGTTATGTTAATGAAGGTTATAATGCCAATCCCAATGGATGCAGACAGTTTTATTAAACACACTATTTCCATTACCCGCCAAGGTGTTAAATGATGGTTTAGAGGTTTGAGTTCATCATGCTGATCTAATTATACCAGATAGCTCTTGTTGAATCTCCATAGTAAATGGATTTGAAAACCTTTTATGCAGATGCACAATTTTGAAGGGATTAGCAGATTAAATATCTTGTAATGTCTCATCCCTCCCAGTGAGTAAAGGGCAGGGTGCATCTAGCATCTGTACTCTTTTGAATCTAATGGGAAAGAGGGTGGTCAGCTAGCCCACACTTAAATAGGTGAAAAGAGGGATTTCTGGTATGAACGCCACAAGCAATTTCATCTCTCTGGAGCTTTGCTTGAGAGGGTTCGCCCCATGTTCTATATTCACCGCCACATAGTTCACCTGAAAGATATTTACCTCTTCAGGCACTTCCCTGGTGGTCTACTGGTTGAGATTCCACACTTCCAATGCAGGGGGCGTGAGTTTGATCCCTGGTAGGGGATCTAGGATTCCACATGCCTGCAGAGTGCAGCGAAAAATTTTTTAAATATATTAAAAAAAAAAAAAGATGTGCACCTCTTCAGAGTCAATCATCATGATGTTTAGTAAGCCCTCTGATGCCGTAATTATGAGGTGATGGTGATACAGTGGGAATGGTGCTGGTGAAAGTGATGTTGGAGGGGCAGAGGTGTGGGAGGTAGTGGTAGAGATGATGGTAGTAGAGGTGGTGGCAGATGTGATGGAAGGTTAAGGGAGTTGTAGAAGGGGTGGGGGTGGTAGAGATGGAGATGGAGGAGGTGGAGGTAATAGAGGTGGTAGAAGTGGAGATGGAGGAGGTGGAGGTAATAGATTTGGTAGAGGTGGAGATGGAGGAGGTGGAGGTAAGAGGTGGTATAGGTGGAGATGGAGGAGGTGGAGGTAATAGAGGTGGTAGGGGTGGAGATGGAGGAGGTGGAGGTAAGAGGTTGTAGAGGTGCTTGTGCTGCTGCTCTGCTTGGTCAAGGGGAACCCAGCAATGCTTGGCCTGGTAGATACCTCCCTACTTTTCAGAGGAAACCCAGAGAAGAGACAGCATTATCATTCTACATAAGAGAAGCCTCATCTTCCTGCCTCCTTCCTGTTCTAAATGCACCAAACTTGGTGACTGTTGGACACCCCTGAGAAATGATACCAACACCCTTGAACTAAGTTTCCAGAATTACCAATTCCTTAGAACCAGGTATTCAGAAACACTGAGGACGCCCTGCTTCTCCCAAGCCAAAGACCTGACCTGATTTCTACCACATCTGGTTACATACGTCTTACATCCACTGCAAGGGCAACCCCAAAGCCTAGATTCTGTGCAGCTGGGACTTCTGACTGGAACTGGGGAACACACTAGGCTTTCCTGGAGAGAATAAAATTAAGATGATTGATTCTCATATGATGGTTACATGATAGGAAGCCAGAGTTGAAAGATCGAAAGTGTGTTTGTAGGCAAACTTTTTACAGTGCTTAACAAATGCTATTTGATTTTTTCAAATAAACTTTTTCTTTTGAAAAGTATAAAAGTTAAACAGAGAGTCCCCACATATCCTGCATTCAGTTTCCCCTGTTGTTAGCATCTTACATTAGTATGGTACATTTGCCACAGCTAATAAACCAGTATTGCAAGTTCTTTGGTACATTACCATTAACTAGACTCCACACTTTAATTGGATTTTATTAGTATTTCTCTATATATAAAACAATACGAACTTTTTACTGTTGCAACATGGTAAACGCCATCACACAAGACTGCTTGAAGCTCCTGAGGTTAGCATCTGCTTTTATACATTTGTTTATGTTCTTTTAGCACTTTGTATATATTAGGGATACAGTAAACATGTGTTGACTGCTTAGATGACTGCAATAGCCCACTGATGCCATTTTAGCACACAGTGATGCACCAACCTCACTCAGTACAGGGGTAGTTTCATACACCTGGAACATAACAGTAAGTAGGGAAACACGCTATTATGCAAGCTGTCAGGTGTATTTCCCTGACTTTTATTTTCAGAAAGGCCAGCCCAGCACCCGTCTGTGCTGAAGACAGTGCTTATAGCCATGGAGTGAGGATTAAGACTTTCAAGGTGAGCTCAGTGATAGTACAAGAGGGAAAGGCTGGAAGGTCAAGAACCATATAAATCCCTACTCATCCTCATCCTTCTCCTGGGTGACTAGACTCTGGGAGGCGCATGACACCCTGTCCCTTCTCCTGTCAAGGGCACCTACACAAAACTGTGTCCAGCCCCTCTAGCAAAGACCTAATTCCTTGATAGTCAAGCTTCTTTTGCAAATTGAAGGTTTTCTTGAAAGTTAGCAGAGCAAAATTAGGCTACCTAGAAGGGACAAAAAGGGGGAAATCATTAGATCCAAAGCTTAAATTAGAAACGAAAAGCAGCTCCTTTTGATTCAATAATAACAGCTAACATTTCCTAAATGCCAAGTGTTCTAAGAGGTTTATTAACTCACTTCATCCTTCAAGAACCCAAGAGTTATGTTCTCTCTGACACAGACAAAAACTTCTTCCTCTCCTTCCTTTCCATTTGTTCAAATGAGTAGATGAATCCCATCCAAAATGTATTGACACCTTTCATCCTGAAAGATGGTGAAGTACTCTGCCGGTGTGTGAACCTGATTCCAGATGAAAAATATCAACAATTCTACCACCCTCACACTACCCTATGCCCATCTCTTCATTTCTTCTCTCTATCTCTCTCTCTCTCTCTCTCTCTCTCTCTCTCTCTCTCTCTCTCTCTCCCTCCCTCTCTCCCTCCTCTCTCCCGCCCTCTCTCCCTCCTCTATCCCTCCCTCTCTCCCTCTCCCTCACACGCATGCATACACACACACTTGTGCACACACACTAGAAGGTGGGCTACCATGAAAGTTACATACATACATACGAATTATAGCTTTCAAAATAATTTTTTCTGCTTCCTTTAAGCTTCAATAGGGAAAGAATCAGTAGGTTAACTTAAAAAAATAAAAGGTGCACTTCTTATTAATCTATGCTCATGGTAAAAATAAATAACAAAAAATTACACACAGGTTTAAAGAAAGCAAAAATGATCCATAAGCACGTCCCAAAGATAACACTATTTTGTGGTAGTTCCTCTGAATCTTTTTTTTGTATGCATGTATGGTTTTCCTTAACTGAAATCACCTGCATATACACTTTGGTTCTCTTTTTTCACATAACATGGCACATTATCATTTTCCTGTGTTATAAATTTTTCAAAAATACTTTTTGTGGGGCTTCCCTGGTGGCGCAGTGGTTGAGAGTCCGCCTGCCGATGCAGGGGACGCGGGTTTGTGCCCCGGTCCGGGAAGATCCCACATGCCGCGGAGCGGCTGGGCCCATGAGCCCTGGCCACTGAGCCTGCGCGTCCGGAGCCTGTGCTCCGCAACGGGAGAGGCCACAACAGTGAGAGGCCCGTGTACTGCAAAAAAAAAATTTTTTTTGTGGCTACAGCAGTATATTTCATATTGTAAGTTAGGGCTAATGTTAAGTCTTCTCACCTCAGTAGCTCCCTCAGTTCCTCCGCCTCCACATATACAACCTTTAAAAAACAATTCTCACATAACAACAAAATCATACAAGACTTTTCATAAGCTTGGTTTTTCTTCTGGGTTTGATTCCTGGCCAGATTACTTCTGCCAAAGTCTGGTCTTTTGCTATCCAAAATGCTTTAAAATTGACATCTGACCATTTGTAATGGGGAGGCACACAAACACAATGACTCTTTAACATAGGAGATTGCATCAGCAAAAAAAAAATTTTTTTTGAAAAATTACATTAATTCAATCAACTGCTACCACATAAGATGATCAATATTTTAGAGATGGTAGTTTCCAAACAATTAGAGTATTAGTACTGAGCCCTTTTGTGTACTCAGCAAAGCCCCACACAACCACAATAGTAAATGGTCTATGGAATACAGGTTGGTATTAGATTCATAATAATATTTTCTGGTCAAATAATTATTTATTTGCTTCATGTTTTGTCAATGAAGGTAGAGTGGAGAAAATATAGACTTTGATGTCAGATGTAACTGAATTCCAGATCTGCCGTTCAGTAACTTCATTTTTACTAGGCAAGTTGTTTCACCTCTGAGACTCAGAGACCTCATGCACCAAATAAGGACCATGGAGCCCATTTCATTATGTCATTAGTGCTTAGAAGTAATTGAGACACTGTGTGAAGATTCTCAACAGTTCATGGTAGATAATGGAGGCTTCATAAATGCTAATTCTCACTGCCCTTCCTTCTCCCTAAATAGTCCAGTTTACCCAACAGACATTTAACTTAATTCCTGGTTCAGTATACACATCCTTTCCAGTCTTCCTCCTACGTATATACATAGATCTTACCATATCCGCTTGCACAGAAATGTGCTACATGTAAATGCAAATTTTACTCTATGCAAATACATATAGGACAACTTCCAGAGTAGCAGCTATTCATATGCACGAATTGTATGCCAACCTACTCACTCTGGAGAAGGTTGGTACAGACTGGATGTGAAAGCAGGCTGGCCACGGCATCTGCTATGCTCGTCAATTGCCAGGCTGGATTTGGCAGATCTTCCTAGCTGGTCTGGGAGGATATTCCCTTCTTCTTCTGTGTCCCATTGGGTCCTTCTGAGTACTGTGACAACCTTCCCAGAGAGAGAAGTGCTCTCCTTTCATCAGGCATGTCAGAATGGGCCACAGTTCAAACTCAAGTGTCAGAAAATATAGGGAACGGACTGCGGTCTAAAAGCATTGTTACTGAAGGTTGTCCATCGGCACCACCTGGGAGCTTATTAGAAATGCAAATTCAGGGGCTCCCCACAGACCTACTGAATCAGAATCTCTTGGGATAGGGCTCTTCAGGGACTCTAGTACTCAAAAAAGTGTAATGTAAAGTGGAACTGCATTCATTCAACAATGTGTTTTAAGTACCTTCATCTCTCACTTGACACCAGACATACAGGCCCCCTTGCCATACCTTGAAATCCGAAAAGTAAAGACTCAACGTAATTAATTAGAACTGTTAAAATTCTATCTGTATTTTATCAATGTTTCTGGTTGTAAATTTCAGACTATTTTCCAATTCAGTTAAAAATTCATTTGAAATGCTTGCTTTTTAGTAATAGATATTTCACTGGTGTTGAAATTAGTTTTCTCAAAAGAGGGAATCATGCATTGTTCCACGGCATCCAGTCACTTAATCTAGGCTGGTCGGGTAGGTGACAGCTCCTGCATGGAAGGCACATGTGCACATAGCAGTTATACAGCAGTTTGCCATTGTGATTTCCATGTCTGGTTGTAGATTTCCTGGTAATTAGAGTCACTGAGTACATGATCAGGAAGAACACACATGGTCCAGGATATCCATCACTGCTAGAAACAATACAAAATGTGTGTGGATAAAAGTCTGGGGTCATGAATTAGTCCATCAAAAGTGTCTTTATAAAAAAAGTTAACATAAATGGAGCTTAAGTTAACTTTTATTTTTCCAATTTGTAATAAGATTCAAATCAAATTATATCTGAAACCCAATCACTTGTGCCTTTCGAAATGTCTTAAATGTATTTGCCTAGTGTTCATTCCTCAAAATATCATAAAGCATAATTTGGCAATATCAAACATATTCAGCTTCATTTTGTTTACGATATGAAGATAGATCTTTTTTATTTCTAATTATAAAGCTTATACCTGCTCATGTATAACATTCATGCAAAAAAAAAATTTATGCAAACATAAAGAGGGGAAAGAAAGCAGTTCAAATTTACCATCTTAAGGTAATCACTTTTAACATTTTGGGGGTTAACCTTACACATGCCTCCCTATAATCACACACAAACAATTTTACATAACTGTGATCATGCTATACCTGAGGCAGTGAACCGTATTTTTTTTCTCCTCCCTATGTCCTGGGGCCCTTTAGATCTTGGTAAATATAATTTATATATTTTAATAACAATGTAAAATTTTGTTTTATGGATTACACTATATTATAATGTGTATAACTAATTCCCAATTCATACAGTTTAGAATGCTTCTAGGTTTTCATACTTCTAAATAATATTAGAATAAACATCCTTGAACATGGATATCTTTGCACTTTTCTGATATCATTAGCTATAAATAAGTAGAAGCAAAACTGTTGATAGAAGACCATGTGCATTTAAAAGTTTGACTCCGTCAGCAAACTGCCCTTCAAAAGGACTATGTCAATTTCTCTCCCATATACAGCACATGAATCATTATTTTCTTTTTTTTGACTTTTATTTATTTTTATACAGCAGGTTCTTATTAGTTATCCATTTTATACATATTAGTGTATATATATCAATCCCAATCTCCCAATTCATCACACCACTACCACCACCACCCCCACCGCTTTCTCTCCTTGGTGTTCATACGTTAGATCTCTACATCTGTGTCTCTACTTCTGCCCTGCAAACTGGTCCATCTGTACCATTTTTCTAGGTTCCACATATATGCATTAATACACAATATTTGTTTTTCTCCTTCTGACGTACTTCACTCTGTATGACAGTCTCTAGATCCATCCACGTCTTGACAAATGACCCAATTTCATTCCTTTTTATGGCTGAGTAATATTCCATTGTATATATGTACCACATCTTTATCCATTCGTCTGTCGATGGGCATTTAGGTTGCTTCCATGACCTGGCTATCATAAATACTGCTGCAATGAACATTGGGGTGCATGTGTCTTTCTGAATTATGGTTTTCTCTGGGTATATGCCCAGTAGTGGGATTTCTGGGTCATATGGTAATTCTATTTTGAGTTTTTTAAGGAACCTCCATACGTTCTCCATAGTGGCTGTATCAATTTACATTCCCACCAACAGTGCAAGAGGGTTCCCTTTTCTCCACACCCTCTCCAGCATTTGTTATTTGTAGATTTTCTGATGATGCCCATTCTAACTGGTGTGTGGTGATACCTCATTGTAGTTTTGATTTGCATTTCTCTAATAATTAGTGATGTTGAGCAGCTTTTCATGTGCTTCTTGGCCGTCTGTATGTCTTCTTTGGAGAAATGTCTCTTTAGGTCTTCTGCCCATTTGGATGGGGTTGTTGTTTTTTTGATATTGAGCTGCATGAGCTGTTTCTATATTTTGGAGATTAATCCTTTGTCCATTGATTTGTTTGCAAATATTTTCTACCATTCTGAGGGTTGTCTTTTCATCTTGTTTATGGTTTCCTTTGCTATGCCAAAGCTTTGAAATTTCATTAGGTACCATTTGTTTATTTTCGTTTTTATTTCCATTACTCTAGGAGGTGGATCAAAAAAGATCTTGCTGTGATTTGTGTCAAAGACTGTTCTTCCTATGTTTTCCTCTAAGAGTTTATAGTGTCCAGTCTTAAATTTAGGTCTCTAATCCATTCTGAGTTTATTTTTGTGTATGGTGTTAGGGAGTATTCTAATTTCATTCTTTCACATGTAGCTATCCAGTTTTCCCAGCACCACTTATTGAAGAGACAGTCTTTTCTCCATTGTATATCCTTGCCTCCTTTTTTATAGATTAGTTGACCATATGTGTGTGAGTTTATCTCTGGGCTTTCTTTCCTGTTCCATTTATCTATATTTCTGTTTTTGTGCCAGTACCATATTGTCTTGATTACTGTAGCTTTGTAGTATAGTCTGAAGTCAGGGAGTCTGATTCCTCCAGCTCCAGTTTTTTCCCTCAAGACTGCTTTGGCTATTCGGGGTCTTTTGTGTCTCCATACAAATTTTAAGATTTTTTTGTTCTAGTTCTGTAAAAATAGCCATTGGTAATTTGATAGGGATTGCATTGAATCTGTAGATTGCTTTGGGTAGTACAGTCATTTTCACAGTATTGATTCTTCCAATCCAAGAACATGGTATATCTCTCCATCTGTTTGTATCATCTTTTATGTCTTTCATCAGTGTCTTATAGTTTTCTGCATACAGTTCTTTTGTCTCCCTAGGTAGGTTTATTCCTAGGTATTCTTTTGTTGCAGTGGTAAATGGGAGTGTTGCCTTAATTTCTCTTTCAGATTTTTCATCATTAATGTCTAAGAATGCAAGAGATTTCTGTGCATTAATTTTGTATCCTGCAACTTTACCAAATTCATTGATTAGCTCTCATAGTTTTCTGGTGGCATCTTTAGGATTCTCTATGTATAGTATCATGTCATCTGCAAACAGTGACAGTTTTACTTCTTCTTTTCCAATTTGTATTTCTTTTTCTTCTCTGATTGCCGTGGCTAGGACCTCCAAAACTATGTTGAATAATAGTGGCGAGAGTGGACATCCTTGTCTTTTTCCTGATCTTAGAGGAAATGCTGTCAGTTTTTTACCATTGCGAATGATGTTTGCTGTGGGTTTGTCATATATGGCCTTTATTATGTTGAGGTAGGTTCCCTCTATGCCCACTTTCTGGAGAGTTTTTATCATAAATCGGTGTTGAATTTTGTCAAAAGCTTTTTCTGCATCTACTGAGATTGATATCATATGGTTTTTCTCCTTCAGTTTGTTAACATGGTGTATCACATTGTTTGATTTGCATATATTGAAGAATCCTTGCATCCCTGGGATAAATCCCACTTGATCATGGTGCATGATCCTTTTAATATGTTGTTGATTCTGTTTGCTAGTATTTTGTTGAGAATTTTTGCATCTATATTCATCAGTGATGTTGGTCTGTAATTTTCTGTTTTTGCAGTATCTTTGTCTGGTTTTGGTATCAGGATGATTGTGGCCTCATAGAATGACTTTGGGAGTGTTCCTTCCTCTGCAATTTTTTGGAAGAGTTTGAGAAGGATAGGTGTTAGCTCTTCTCTAAATGTTTGATAGAATTCGCCTGTGAAGCCATCTGGTCCTGGACTTTTGTTTGCTGGAAGATTTTTAATCACAGTTACAATTTCATTACTTGTGATTTGTCTGTTCATATTTTCTATTTCTTCCTGATTCAGTCTTGGAAGGTTATAACTTTCTAAGAATTTGTCCATTTTTTCCAGATTGTCCATTTTATTGGCATAGAGTTGCTTGTAGTAGTCTCTTAGTATGCTTTGTATTTCTGCAGCGTCTGTTGTAACTTCTCCTTTTTCATTTCTAATTTTATTGATTTGAGTCCTCTCCCTCTTTTTCTTGATGAGTCTGGCTAAAGGTTTATCAATTTTGTTTATCTTCTCAAAGAACCAGCTTTTAGTTTTATTGATCTTTGCTATTGTTTTCTTTGTTTCTATTTCAATTATTTCTACTCTGATCTTTATGATTTCTTTCCTTCTACTAACTATGGGTTTTGTTTGTTCTTCTTTCTCTAGTTCCTTTAAGTGTAAGGTTGGATTGTTTATTTGAGATTTTTCTGGTTTCTTGAGTTAGGCTTGTATTGCTATAAACTTCCCCCTTAGAACTGTTTTTGCTGCATCCCATAGGTTTTGGATAGTCGTGTTTTCATTGTCATTTGTCTCTAGGTATTTTTTGATTTCCTCTTTGATTTCTTCAGTGATCTCTTGGTTATTTAGTAATGTATTGTTTAGCCTCCATGTGTCTGTGTTTTTTACGTTTTTTTCCCTGTAATTGACTTCTAATCTTATAGCGTTGTGGTCAGAAAAGATGCTTGATATGATTTCAATTTTCTTAAATTTACTGAGGCTTGACTTGCGACCCAAGATGTGATCTATCCTGGAGAATGTTCCATGCGCACTTGAGAAGAAAGTGTAATCTGCTGTTTTTGGATAGAATGTCCTATAAATATCAATTAAATCTATCTGGTCTATTGTGTCATTTAAAGTTTGTGTTTCCTTATTAATTTTCTGTTTGGATGATCTGTCCATTGGTGTAAGTGAGGTGTTAAAGTCCCCCACTATTATTGTGTTACTGTCGGTTTCCTCTTTTATAGCAGTTAGCAGTTGCCTTATGTATTGAGGTGCTCCTATGTTGGGTGCATATATATTTATAATTGTTATATCTTCTTCTTGGATTGATCCCTTGATCATCATGTAGTGTCCTTCTTTGTCTCTTGTAACATTCTTTAATTTAAAATCTATTTTATCTGATATGAGTAGTGCTACTCCAGCTTTCTTTTGATTTCCATTTGCATGGAATATCTTTTTCCATCCCCTCACTTTCAGTCTGTATGTGTCCCTAGGTCTGAAGTGGGTCTCTTGTAGACAGCATATATATGGGTCTTGTTTTTGTATCCATTCAGTGAACCTTTGTCTTTTGGTTGGAGCTTAACCCATTCACGTTTAAGGTAATTATTGATATGTATGTTCCTATGACCATTTTCTTAATTGTTTTGAGTTTGTTTTTCTAGGTCCTTTTCTTCTCTTGTGTTTCCCACTTAGAGAAGTTCCTTAGTAGAGCTGGTTTGGTGGTGCTGAATTCTCTTAGCTTTTGCTTGTCTGTAAAGCTTTTGATTTCTCCATCGAAACTGAATGAGACCCTTGCTGGGTAGAGTAATCATGGTTGTAGGTTCTTCCCTTTCATCACTTTAAATATATCATGCCACTCCCTTCTGGCTTGTAGAGTTACTGCTGAGAAATCAGCTGTTAACCTTATGGGAGTTCCCTTGTATATTATTTGTTGTTTTTCCCTTGCTGCTTTCAATAATTTTTCTTTGTCTTTAATTTTTGTCAATTTGATTATTATTTGTCTCAGCGTGTTTCTCCTTGGGTTTATCCTGCCTGGGACTCTGTGCTTCCTGGACTTGCGTGGCTATTTCCTTTCCCATGTTAGGGAAGTTTTCGACTATAATCTCCTCAAAGATTTTCACGGGTCCTTTCTCTCTCTCTTCTCCTTCTAGGACTCCTATAATGAGAATGTTGTTGTGTTTAATGTTGTCCCAGAGGTCTCTTAGGCTGTCTTCATTTCTTTTCATTCTTTCTTCTTTATTCTGTTCCGCGGCAGTGAATTCCACCATTCTGTCTTCCAGGTCACTTATCCATTCTTCTGCCTCAGTTGTTCTGCTATTGATTCCTTCTAGTGTATTTTTCATTTCAGTTATTGTATTGTTCATCTCTGTTTGTTTGTTCTTTAATTCTTCTAGGTCTTTGTTAAACGTTTCTTGCATCTTCTCAATCTTTGCCTCCATTCTTTTTCTGAGGTCCTGGATCATCTTCACTATCATTATTCTGAATTCTTTTTCTGGAAGGTTTCCTATCTCCACTTCATTTAGTTGTTTTTCTAGAGTTTTATCTTGTTCCTTCATCTTGTACATAGCCCTCTGCCTTTTCATCTTGTCTATCTTTCTGTGAATGTGGTTTTTATCCAAAGGATGTAGGATTGTAGTTCTTCTTACTTCTGCTGTTTGCCCTCTGGTGGATGAGGCTATCTAAGAGGCTTGTGCAAGTTTCCTGATGGGAGGGACTGGTGGTGGGTAGAGCTGGGTGTTGCTCTGGTGGGCAGAGCTCAGTAAAACTTTAATCCTCTGGTCTGCTGATGGGTGGGGCTGGGTTCCCTCCTTGTTGGTTGTTTGGCCTGAGGCGACCCAACACTGGAGCCTACCCGGCTCTTTGGTGGGGCTAATGGCAGACTCTGGGAGGGCTCACGCCAAGGAGTACTTCCCAGAACTTCTGCTGCCAGTGTCCTTGTCCTCATGGTGAGCCACAGCTACCTCCCACCTCTGCAGGAGACCCTCCAACACTAGCAGGTAAGTCTGGTTCAGTCACTGCTGAACCAGACCTACCTGCTGGGGTCACTGCTCCTTCCTCTGGGTCCTGATGCGCACACTACTTTGTGTGTGCCCTCCAAGAGTGGAGTCTCTGTTTCCCCTAGTCCTGTCAAAGTCCTGCAGTCAAATCCCGCTCGTCTTATTCTGTAGGAATTCCTCCTCCCATTGCCGGACTCCCAGGTTGGGAAGCCTGACGTGGGGCTCAGAACCTTCACTCCAGTGGGTGGACTTCTGTGGTATGTGTTCTCCAGTTTGTGAGTCACCCATCCAGCATTTATGAGATTTGATTTTATTGTGATTGCACCCCTCCTACTGTCTCATTGTGGCTTCTCCTTTGTCTTTGGATGTGGGGTATCTTTTTTGGTGAGTTCCAGTGTCTTCCTGTCGATGATTGTTCAGCAGTTAGTTTTGATTCTGGTGTTCTCGCCAAGAGGTAGTGAGCTCACATCCTTCTACTCCACCATCTTGAACCCTAGCACATGAATCTTATTTTCCTATATTCCAGCCAAGAGAGTGTCTCTCTTTTTAATCTTTGCCAGTCTGATAAACAAAAATCAACATCTAATTTTTATTTATATTTCTTTCATTACTAGTGAAGCTAAAAAAATTGAGTTCAGGATACATGAAAATTAATTGAATATCTCAGGACCCCTCTGGTTAGAATTTTAGTTAATTGGACCATGCTGTATCCAAGGAATTTTTAATTTACAAGCTTGGAAACGACACTTCTTTGAACCTCTTTAGGAGAAAAACACATAGCGAGTTTCTCTTAAAAGAAACAGATAAGAATAATTTAAACACATCAGAGCATATGGCTTCAGGCATCTTGTCATTTCTTAAGATATTTATAGGGCTTCCCTGGTGGCACAGTGGTTGAGAGTCCACCTGCCAATGCAGGGGACACGGGTTCATGCCCCGGTACGGGAAGATCCCACATGCCGCGGAGCAGCTGGGCCCGTGAGCCATGGCCACTGAGCCTGTGCGCCTGGAGCCTGTGCTCTGCAACGGGAGAGGCCACAACAGTGAGAGGCCCGCATACTGCAAAAAAAAAAAAAGATATTTATAATCTTGAAAAAAAGTATTTGGGGAAAAGTCATCCTTTCCAATGTGGTTCTATCATTATAAATATATGCCAAACATGATTTCTAAAGCAGACAGGGAAAAGAATTAATAGTCAAGAAGTCTGGGTTCTGTCTAGGTTCTGACACCAACCAACTTGGTGACCTTATAAAATTGACTTGACCTTATAAAATTGACTTCACCCCTATAGGCCTCAGTTTCCTCCTCCAAAAAATGAAATGGGTTTCTTGAGGTCTTAACAGCCTAAGATGTGATGATGATCTGCATTCTAATGACAGTAGCTTTGCCAGGCTCCTTATTGACAGAGATACCCAACCCTGGCACTAATTAACACTAGCTCCCCATCTTGAACATGACAATAGATGTTGAACTTAGATCTTGGTCAAATGCAAACAGTCCATTTTTCTTTTAGCAACATTTAATTATCTAGACAATCTGGAGAAATAGATCTTTTATCTTTTCATGTGAGAGTGCATGTGTGTGTGTTTCCATTCATTCATTTCTCAAACACTCGTTGAGTATCTACCATCTTGCAGGCTAGTGCTAGAATGAACTAGACAAAAACTTCCTTCTTCAAGGAACTCATCATCTAATGGGGAAGTGGACAAATAAGCAAGCAGGTGTTATCTGGAAGAAAATTTGAAGTTGTGCTAAAATAATATGATTTCTTTCTCAAAATTCACATCTGAATGAGATGGCATTTCCCTTTTCCTCCATTTCACTATATAGATGAAAATGATGAAAGGTTTGAGCACACATAAAATGTCTTCAGGGAAAAAAAAATTGGGGCCTCTTTTAGAATTAAGGTATCCACTTTGAATGACAGATCCTAACATTTCCTTTTATTTTTGATTGCTCAGATGTAAACAACCTAGGAAGCATTTACCATATGTCAAATCCAAAGATGGTTGTTTGGTCCTAGCAAGTTAGAGAAGGACCAGATGCAGTATAGGACCTGCCCACCAAGGCAGAACAGGTCTGGGGCGTACAGCCCATCCAGAGGAGTTTCATGTAGGCAGGCAAAGCACCAAGTTCACAGGTACCACAAGCCCAGTTGCAGTTGACACTAATGCCCAGCTTTCTGGGTTGCAACAGATGGGCAGAGGCTAACATTTCGGAACCCAGAGTAGATGATATCAGCATCCCAGGAGGGTGGCATCTGGCAACTGAGAAGTCATAACAGGGACCCAGCTACAAGCCTGGGATTCAGCTGAACCTTAAGCTGCTGGGAAGGAAATTAGAAACTGTCTAGAAAAAGAAGGTTGTAAAAGGCCACTGGTAACAGAAAACAAAGACCAGAGGAGAAACTCAGTTTTATGACCTTAGTCCAGTAGTTCTCAACTTCAGCACTCATTCAAATCACCTGGAGGGCTTGCTAAAGTTCACATTGTTGGATGCCACTCCCAGAGGGTCTGATTCAGTAGGTTGGAGCCAAGAATCTGCTTTGTAAACAAGTTCCCAGGTGATGCTGATGCTTCTGGTCCAGGCCACAGACCACACTTTGAGAACCACTGACAGAACAAACCAAGAACTTACACAAGGCTCAGCAACTCAGGCACAGAAACCTTATTTTCCAAATAGGAGATCTGAAAGGAAGGGGAGTACTGTGGAGCCTGTGATTTTAACCGGAGCTGAGCTCTGATCTGGTGAGCAGAGAGTGACTGGGACAGCAAGGTGAATATTCACAGGGTGGACGGGGGCAGTGTGACCGAAGCTGAAGAAGTGCTTGATTCAAGGACAGACACCATGGATGGGGGTTTGGGGGATACCCATGATCCCAGCTGTGGGGAGCAGGAAGAAAGAGGCGCCAATTAGACAGGACCTGGCCTCACTGTCCGCAGGGACTCATCACCGTCTCCCTGAACCAAGGTCTGTTGCTGCCTGCGAACATGTGCTCTTCTTCATGTCTACTTGAAGAGAACTTCTGTATCTAAATTCTGCTCAAAATATTTGCTTTAACCCTTTGAAATTGCCAATATTTAATAGCTTTTGCTTACACACACAAAAAAATGGCAATTTCATGAGGTTCAACCTAATATAAACTAGAATATGAACTGAAAATAAATGCAAAACTCTTTATGCTTAACTCAGATCTTTTTTTAAAAAATTTAAATGAGGAATCAACTCTTAGATTTCCCATATTTAGATTTAAGCACTTTGAGGATTTTTCTGCTGTAAATTTTCCATCTTTGAAACTGCTTTCACGGAGTTGGACCCGACTCCGATCTGCTGCCCCCTGCTGTCAGCCAGGGAAGAAACCTGATTTTAACTGTATTTGGGAGGTTAGAGGTATTCTTCAAAAAAAAATTCAGGATTTCTAAACATGCCACTTAGGATTATCCCTTGTTTCGAATAATCCTTGCCACTGCTTTTCTCCATTACAAGACTGTTGAGACTTGATGGGATAAGTCATTATCATATGAGCCCTGCTAGCATGATATATTTCCCTTTGGGATACAACTTAGAGTCAGAAAAGAAGGATCGAATTACAGCTGGACTCTCAATAACTCGCACTAATGGCAGTGACAACTGCTTCCAGATTTCAGACATCAGGCTAAAGAGGATGTAGTGAAGGGTAATAGAATAAAAGGGCTTCGAGCTTGGATCTTGGTGATTTTGCTGGAGTGTGTTTGCATTTAATTACCTTCAACAAAAACTGGGGCTTATGCTCTGGTGATTTTGTTCCCCATATGATAAAACCGAATGAGTGTAAGCCAACTCCAGTTCTTCACCCTCAATTCTTCTCTGTAACATCAGTAGGGACTGCTGGGCTTTTATAAGAATCACTGAGCTTTAGATCTGACACAGAAAGAACTATGTGCTGCCAGTGGTAACTGATGGTTACTTGTGGGAAAAGAAGAAAGTACTTAAAATTCAAGCCAGAATCAGTTGGAAAGTCGAGATTGTAATTCAGATACACAACTGTTTAAATGCCACCCCTTCCGCCACTCACCACTTGTTCTTAATTGTTTTCAAAAGCCACTTTGCATCCTGTTTCCAAAGCTTGGGATGAGAAAGTGTGTGGCCTGTGAGGCCATAGCCCTGCCTCATTCCCCAACTGCAGATGGCCCTTCTCTCTCCTGGAACAGTGAGCCTTGGACAAAGCAGGGGCCTAACGGGAGTGGTACCGTTGCTCCCAGTTGGGTCACAGGCTAAAAACTTTGAGAGTGACTATTCTGAATTATAGCTATAATTTAATTCAGCAAATATTATTGAACTTCTCCCTGTAATTAAGTAGCCTCTGGAGATCCAGGAAAGAATAAATCCCTTCCAAAGGCTCGCAATTTACTGGTAGTTTCCTGTTAGTGCATGTAGGTTGGTTTTACTCACCTATTATTGAGGTAAAGGAAATTGTTGGATGAAACTTTTTACCTCCCATTCAAACTGTTAATTGGTATGCCAGCTACATGAGCATTTGATGCATTTATGCTTATTTCTCAAAAGATGAAAACCAATCTTGGCCCACAAGATCCAGCCCACAGCTGCACTGTCTTTACTCAAAGGCTACTTTTGCTTTTTAGTGTCCAATCTGTTGTGGATTGATGCTTTTATAAACACAATAGAGATGAATTACTCAGATAAATAAAATGAAAACAAAAAGTCATGCAAAATGTAAGCCCAAGTATTTCACTATTAGGTTAAACAAATATAAAATGACTTTGTGAAATTGCTATAAAAAATTTCTAAACGTGTACTTTCGATTTCTATACCTATCTCATCGCAGTATGGTAGCGGACAGTTCACAGGTCTGCACAGCACACTTTGAGTGACACAGGGTAGCCCCTGCCTACCTCTCCCTGTAACACTGGCCTGCTTCCCCTTCTTGGAACGTGCCACCCTCCTTGCCCTGGCTGGCTTGTCCCCTCTGCCCAGAAGTTTCCCCAACCTCTCTGTGCCTCATTAACTAGAACCACCCATCAGATTGCAAGTCACATGTCTGTCTATCGTGATGTCCTAGACTTGGTCAGGGCCCCTACTCTGGGCTCTCATTGTACCACACACCTCTCCTCATCACGCTTATCACCATTTAGAAAAACACGACTCCCTCACTAAGCCATAAACTCCACGAATGGAGTGCTGTCATCAGCCTTGTTCACCGAGGATCCCAAATATCCAGCACAGTGACTGAGACATAATAGATGTTCAATAAATACTTGTTCAATTTATAGATAATTAAAATATAACTTGAGTTCGTATCATTCAAATCCCCATTTTACAAATGAGAAAAATGAGCTACAGAGAGTTTAAGGAAGTTGCCCAAAATTTCCAAAGACATATATATATTTAAAACTATTTCAGATCTGTCAGGTTCCACACCACTGCTTTTTTATGACACATTCTAAAATGGGACATTACATAGACATTATGAAAGCTGTTCTGGATGATAGCATTTCTATGTGTTGAAGCCTAGCTTTCAATTCTATGTCATTTCCAAAACTATCTGGAAAATTTGCACAAACAAAATTTTATTTTATAATCCATGTATTCATTCCACAGATATTTACTGAATACCTACTATGTGCCAGGCACTACTCTAAGTGCTATAGAAGTAGCAACAAATAAGAAAGCCCAGGATCTGCTGAGTCTCAGTTTAGAAAAATACCCATAATTGTTGATAAGTCCTATGAAGAGAATATGCACAAGATAAAGGGATAGAAGGTGATGGAGGTACTATTTTTGATAATGTGATCAGGGGGCCACTCTAAGGAGGTGACACTTGAGTTGAGACCTAAACATGAAAAGAAGCCACAAGGGTCTGGTGGCAGGCAAAGGGGACAGCAACTGCAAGCCTTGGGTTGGGAACAAGTCTAGTTCTGTTCCAGGACCAGGAAATGTGACTGGGGCACACGGTGAAAGAGCAGGAGATGTTGTCAAGATGGGAAAGATAAATGGTGGCCAATTGTGATTGACCTTTTCAAAAGACCAGTTGGATTGTTAAGGAGAATACTGAGGGCGTCGTGAGGGCAGCGTGACAGGTGGAAGAGGACGTCAGCCAGGATTCTAGTTCAGCGGTCCAGGTGAAAGATGAGAGCAGGGTGGCAGCAGCGGTGGTGGTGAGAAGTAGACTCAAGATTTATTTTGAAGGTAGAGTTGAAAAAACTTGCTGACAGATTGGAGGTTGGAGGTGAGAGAAAGAGGGGACTCAGGATAATTCCAAGATTTTAGACCTGAGAGGCAGAATGAATACTAGTGCCCGAAACAGGGATGTTAGAAGACTTAGGAGGAGCATGTGGAGGGTGGGGATTGGTTTGAAATCAAGAGTAAAGGTGTGTGTGGGGTAAATGACACATAGTATAGACCACAGAGAGAAAATACTTTTCAGTAGAATCCATCAGAAACCTCATCATGCTTACATTTTCTTTAATAACTTTATCTGTGCTTATATTTTATGCTATAATATTTTAATTATTATGTAAGAGAAGAGTAGCCAGAGTTAGATAGAATAATAAAATCAAGGAACTGAAATGTTAACACTCTTGCAGAATATTCTTACAGATTTTTCATTTGTTTCTGTCTGACCTAAAATCAAGATAATTTTCCTAAATTTAGGGATAGTGAGGATAGTGAGTTAATATTTCTCCTTGAAAGTATGTAGCACTATGTTCAAGATTATTTATTATAACAATGATTATAATGGTGAAAATTAGATAATAGTTACTAATAAGATACTAGATAACTAAATTAAGGTATACCCTTGCAACTGATATTATGCAGATATAATAAAAATGAAGAAATTCTCTATGTGCTGATATAGAAGAACCTTTAAGATGTATTAAGTGGTAAAGCAAGGTACAGAATAATTGGCATAGTATGTTACCTCTTGTCATTAAAAAGGTGGGAAAATAAAAATATGTATAGTATCTGTGTTTGCTTGTATAAGCATAGAGAAACTCTGGGAGGATACATAAGAAACTAATCACAGTGTTACTTATGGATGGGGTGCTGGGGGTGGGTGAATTAGGGAGATGGGGGATAGGGGTGTGAGGAAAATTTTCCATTAGATATCTTCTTTAATTTTTTTTATTTTTGAGCCACGTAACACCTGTTCAAAAAGTTAAAGAAAGAAACATAACACTAGGCAGAGTTCAAAGAATGACCACCATTATTACTGAAAACACACTGCTGCCTGCGAAACCTTTTTTAAGCAAGTCACTTCCTCTGGCCCCTGGGCATCCCGCCACCCACCCCCCAGGAAAGGGGAAGATGAATGTCTAATGTGAACTCTTCCCTCTACTGCACTTTCCAATCTTACCTTCTCAGATTCTGCACAGAGTCTTCCAGTTTGAGTTAAGAAAGAGCCAGAATGTCTGGCTTCTAAGATGAACGTGATAAGTCATCTTATTATATTTGCTTGATTGCTTTCTTCTTACTCTGCCAAGTTCAGTACTTTACAGCCCTTTTTCTTTCATTCATTTATTCAATAAATATTGATTGAGCACCTCCTATGTGCAGTGTACTGCACTATATCCTGAAATACAAAGATTAATCTAATTTTTTTATTGACCTTCTTAATATATTTAAAGTATAAGGCAGCAAGGAAATAAGATCCTCTTTGCAGGTGGGGATATTTCCATGGTCCTAAGAGATTGAATCACTGTCCTGAAATCACAAGTACTTAATAAGAACAGGATATGCATTTGCCACCTGGGTCTAGGAGGCAAAATCCACTTGCTTCCATTTTTTTCCTAAGTGATAATAAGGATGAAATTTCACTTTGGGGGAAGGTAAGACAGCTTGTCTCTTTTCTTACAGTGAGTGCCTGTCTACCATGGTAAGAGGACAAAGTACATTGTTTCAGCTTTTGCACGTAGGTTTGGAAACATTAATTCACTCATTCATTTACTCATTTTTTCATTCCAAAGACATTGATCCCATCCAAGGGGCTAGGCATAACAGTAGGTGCTGAGGGCAGTATGAAGATGACTCAGATTTTTGTTTGTTTTCTTTTGTTTTGTTTTGTTGTTTTTGTTTATTTTATTTTATTTTTTTTCACACCCACACACTGTATTTTATTTTTACAAGAGATAAACTGATACCAAGCATTGTAAATGGATGGCCACAACAAAACCAACAATGATTGCAATTACCAAACACGAAACACACTCATCTATGTCATAATATTGACATTCAGTCTAGGAATCCTCCACTGTAACAGCTCCTTTACCAGCTTGCAGTGAAAATTGATTTATATATTTTTTGCCTCTGAGTCCTTGTGGGATTTTTTTTTTTATTCAAACAGAAAGTCACAAAAATTATAATCATCCTCATCAGTTCACTCAGTCCCATGTAATTAATTTTTTTTTCATCTTGATCTTTTGTTAGCACTTTTCCGAATTCATCAGTTTTCCATTAGAGTTCTGAAAATGCTTATTCATTCAGTTCAGCAGTATAGTCAGTTACCAGAAACCTGTACTTGTCAGAGTCTTTTCCATGAATTCCTTGAAGATGAAACCCTTTTATAGGAACATTTTTGCAAAAGCATCAGAATACACCCAGAACTGTCTGTAAATGAGAAAAGACTTAAAAATGACCACAGTTAAAGATTGGATGAAAGTTCAAAATAATGCAATTGACAAGGAAATTTAGTTATTTCTGAGATATACATTTTAAAGTAATAACTAGAATTATGACTTATAACATTATACCAGAACATATAATATTTTTAGAAATTTCATGTAATGTCTGAAACATTTATATTAACATATTTCCATACAAATAACCCAAAGAAAGTTTAGTATTAGTTGTTTTGTTTGTTTGTTTGTTTGTTTATACTGCAGGTTCTTATTAGTCATCAATTTTATACACATCAGTGTATACATGAAGATGACTCAGATTTAGGCCCTTCTCAGGAAGGTAACATCTAGTTGGGGAGTAACAGCATGCTCATAATTACCTGTAATACACATAATACGTGGCAGAAATGATCAGTGCCTTAGGAGAGGTTCACAGAAAGTGTTCTAAAGAGACAGGTATCAGCTGAGCTGCCAAGGCAACAAGGAAGACTTCATTGCAAAGTCCCAGACCGAGGTCGCTCTGATAGGGTCTGGGTCAGACCTACCCCAGATAAAATTGAAGCCTGTGAAAACCTCCTAGTATGAGAGAAGCTTCTGTACCCAATGCTCCCAATGTGGTGGCCAAAGGATATCTCTCAATTATATACCTTAGTTTCTATGTCTTCGAAATACTTTGATAGCTCTGATGATAGTTTTGATATTCACTGTGTAATTGAACAGGATGTCACCTGATTAGAAATAAATATAGCCCCACCTTGTCCTGCATGTAAACAAGGTCAATAACCCCATTAGTCCAGTCACATAGATGAAAAACAGCTAAAACTTTATTAAAAATAACAGCCAACACTTTTTAAATACTTACTGTGCTTGCCTACTTTATAAGCATTGCTTCTTTTAATCCTTACATCAAACTTACAAGTTAAACACTATTATTACTGTGCCCATTGTAAAGATAGGGAAACGGTGGCTTAAAGATGTTGTTCTCTATAGTCCCACAGCTACTAAGTGGTAGAACTAGGAGTGGAATCCAGATCTGTCTGATTCCAAACCCATGATCTTAACCACTATGCTACTGGTTTTCAAACTTTAGCGCGCACCAGAATCACCTGGAGAGCTTGTTAAAGCACAGCTCAATGGCTCCACCCCTAGAGTTTCTGATTCAGTAGCTTGCCAGTAGGGTCCAAGAATTTGCATTTCTAACAGGTTCCTGGGAGATGCTGATGCTGCTGTTGCAGGTGCTGCACTTGAGAACCACTGTAACCTGCTACTCTCCTACCAATGGTGGTTTTCCCAATGCTCTGTGGAGGAATATGAATCCAATCTCATTGGGTAAATATTTATGCCAATTTTCCCTTTATTGGAATAATCAAGAATTCACCTGAAGTCTTTGAACAGACTACTTCACAGAGAATTTAAAGTAAATAACCAATATATTAAAGTTCCTAATTAAATTTTCCTATGAAATGAATATGGAATTCTTTTTTTTTTTTTTGCGGTACACGGGCCTCTCACTGTTGTGGCCTCTCCCGTTGTGGAGCACAGGCTCCGGACGCGCAGCCCCAGCGGCCATGGCTCACGGGCCCAGCAGCTCCGTGGCATGTGGGATCTTCCCAGACCGGGTCACGAACCCACGTCCCCTGCATCGGCAGGAGGACTCTCAACCACTGCGCCACCAGGGAAGCCCTGGAATTCTTTTTCATAAAGGGCAAGGTTGATCTTCCTACACGAATGAAGATTTTTAAATTAGTTGAATGGCATTCTGATCACCAGCGTAAAATAGTTTTAGTGAATATTTTGTCCTTCAAACAGAGATATGATATGAGAAGTCAAAGCAAGAAAGCTCTCAAATTCTAAAGGCAGCACTGGACAAGCAAGAGGAGATACTATCCTGGCACATCTAAATAAAAGAAAAGGTATTTGTCTTACAGGCCGCTGTTGTCTCTTCTTACAGCACCTTGTGCTTCTCCTTGATGGAATTTATCACACTTGAAAATATTTGTATACTAGCTCTCATTGCTTCTAAATTGCAAGGATCGCATCTGTCTTGTTTACCACTGTCTCCTCAGCCTGGTACAGTGCCTGGCAATGTTTGTTGACTAGCTGACTTACTGCTCTCTAATCCATAATCTTACAGGCAACAAATCATAGTCACAGCATTTACAAACTTGCCTAGCCAGCTCCAGAGAGAACTTTTTACAGAATATACAGTAAATACATGTATATTGCAAGGAGTAGAGGAGAAAGAATTGTGTGAACGCTCCATAAATCAGAAGCAACATGCTTTTGTTGCCCATTGCAAAACCTTTTCCTGAAGCACTTCTCTGAGATGGCTTCTTCCTGTTAAATGATTTCTGGGCTAGAATATAAAGAAAACACACGTTGATTGAGGAAAGTTACAGTTTAATGAGGCAAAAAATAAAAACATCCTGTGAATCCAGTCCAGCTGTGTGGGTATTTCCTGCCAAAAGATGTAGGAGTTGGAGTAGTAGGGGATGTGCCTGAATGTGAATGGATGTTAGAGGCCCAGATGGTTGCAAGCTATATCAGGAAGAACCAGTGACTGTGCTCATTGCCATGCCCCAGATGACACAGTAGCTGTTCCTACCCTTGTGTATCAAGGGTGAGAATGCTGACTGAGTCATCCCTCTCAGAGTCTTGGATCACATATGTCTCTCTTCACTTCCATGGTGCTTGTGATGATACTTCATGGGATTCGAAGTACTGGAAGAATAGTCATAAAGATTGAGGGCATAGACAGGAAAAACTTTAGATGGACTCTAAGCAAATAATTGACCAGAACACATTTGTAATTTAGTTCAAATGTGAGTTGCCAGCATCAGAGAGTTGAGTACCACCAGTGCAGACTGAGATCATAAGTAAAAGTCTTCATTCTGCTAGTTCCTTGAGCTCATATCCGATTGACATGATGGCATTTGTTGGATTATGCTCTAGTGTGATGCTACTGGCCAATGTGGACAGACACAGTGAGAAACAACCTAATAGAGTGCGTTCATTATCATGCCTCCTTTAAAGATATTTTTAAGACATTACTTGTTATATTATCTAATACCCTCTCCTAGGGTAGAATTCCCTAGGAGGGAAGAGATTTCTTTTTAGAAGAGCTGTACGTGTCCAGAGCAACTGGTTTGTTTCCTGTCTTAAAGAAACTAGAAATTATGCACCTGGTTAGGATTCAGTGTTCCTAGTTAGTAATAAGTGTCTTAGGAAAATGAAGCTCATGGCATTCATTTTTGTACCAGACTTACTTTTGACTCTATATTATACAACACTGAGTCTATATACATATATTGTGTGTTTTCTTTCTCAATTTTATTAATTTTGAGAGCTAACATATCTGTTTATATAGCAAGGTGCAAATAAGTTTATTACAAAATATTTTCTGAGCGTCTACTAAGTGTGAAGAACTCTCTGAGGTGATGGAGATTTCATGGTGAACAAAACTGATGTGGTTTTGCTCACCATGAAACTGAACAAAAATGTACTCATGGAACTTAATTTTGTGAAGACATGAAAAGTTTATTAAGGCATTCTAGAAAATAGATACATAGCCTCCCAATGATCTTGGGCAAATTACTTAACCCTTTCAAGTCTGTCTTCTTTTTATTAAACTTGGGCAGAACAATACCTTCATTTTGAAAGATTTTTGTGAGGATTAAATCAGATCAAACATGTAATGTATACCTGTCCCATAACAGGTTCTCCATTAATGCCTTTCTCTTTTCCCACATGAAACCATGATATGTTTTGTCTAAATGCTTGTGACCTAAGCTTTGCTTTAGAAAAATGGATGTTTCAGGTTCTCTGTTAAAGATAAGGGAATGGATGTTTAAACACAAATTTCATTTTATTAAGAACCAAACCTAAGTCAAAAGGAAGTTGAAAAGGGAAAGGGGAAGCGTAAGTGAGTTTCCCTCTAAAAAGAAAAGGATTAAGAAAGAAGAGCCATCTGAAGAAGAGAGAACTGGTTCTGATTAGGAGTAGAGAGATGACAGACAGCCATTATAGAGGTTCTTCCTAGATCAGAAGCTTGGCGCTCCCTCTTTCCTATTTAGTATATTTTGGCTCCAGAGAATATATCTGGGAGCAGGGAACCTACAAGGGTGGTTCCTTATTCTTTTTTCTGATGGACGTCTTGTCAGGTCTCTCTCTAGAGCTAAGAAAGACAAAAAATTCTAACATTTAAATATTTTAAGGAAGTTACACTTAACTATTTTAAGGAAGTTATTTTCTGTTTCTTTTTTTTTTCTTTTTTCATTTCAAAGGTAGTTGAGTGAAAGCCCTTGCTAAGCTTATCTTCCCATTCATCACAGAAATACGATGCACGTATGTCCCGACCATAAACTACTCACCCAGTAGCAGCCTATCTTATCTGCAGACAAACTACTCAAAAGGAAATAAACATTCTCCTAAATGCTGACCGTGTAATTTATACACGTAAGCAGCATAGAACCTGAGTTCCATCAAGTGTTGACTCAAGGGTGCCTGTGAAGGATCCCCGTAATCACTCACCAAAATAGACCTCTCCCTTAACAAGGAGTAGTTCTGGCTGGGAAAGGTTTTCACGAGCTAAAAACTATATCCGTTTAGCTCATGCTTATCACATACCTAGAGGGGGGTGGCTTGCTGTAGTAGTGGAAGTTCTTCAGCTTCAGAGTTAAACCCAGATGAAATCCCACCTTGCCACTTTAACCTTCAGCATTATTAAAGGAAGCATTAGGACCTACTTTTCTGGGCTGTTTTAAGAATTCTATTTGACCTTCAACATAAAGAGTTTGACAGAGTGTCTTGTTACTTCCCTGACCTTGCCTTTCCCTCTGTGCTGGTAACTGGTGTACACAAAAGACAATCCAGGATAGATGGATGTGAAGTCACAAGAACATAGAGTGAGATGGTACTTGATCAAGTCCTGGTATCTGTGGAATGTGCTTCCACACCCCCGGCTGGGCTTGAGCTGGCCTGAAATACATGGTATGTTAAGAGAATTCAGTAGAACTTGAAGACTGAAAGAATTCTCAAATGTTTTCACTTCATAGGACCCCTTTTCTTCTCTACCATCTGTGGATGTCTCATGAAGTACACACAAATACACGCCAATTGTAGCATAGTGCTTGTATCACTTAAAAATGGTGATATCTTTTGCCCAAGAGAAGAGAGAGATGAGACAAACGAGCAAGGAAGAAAAAAAAAAAAGGAAACTAATGTCTATCAAATGCCCACACTGTTCACTCCCTTTGCTGAGTTCTTTCACACAGCACTGTGAAGTGGGTATCATTATTCCCATTTTAACAGATGAGAACGGAGAAGCTCAGAAAGGCAACTTCACCCAAAGTGACACCCTCATAAGTGGGAGTGCTGGGATTTAAACCTAGGCTTTCCGCCTCTTTGTCCAGAGGGAGGTAGAAAGGAACTTTTACTAATGAATCCGTTCAATGACACTGATAAGCTGCTGTGCCATGGTGTCTTCAGGGCTTTTCCTGTCAAGGCATCCAGCGCAGTATGGAAGAAAGGGCATGGGCTTGGGGGTCAGATGTGCCTGTGCCCAAATCCTGGCACTCACCCTTCCACCAGCTGTGTGGCCTGTTTAACAACAGGAAATTGTCCACATATGGCTACTTCTGCCCAAGGAGGAAATAAACTGCAAAGGAAATTCTGAAGTACCACTAAGTGGAACCTGGTGGTAGTAGAGGGGCACGGCTAAGAGTGTGGCCCCAGTATTAGACAGACTTGACTTCTAATCACAGCTGTAATGAGAGACAATAAAACATAGTAGTTAAAAATACAGACCCTGAGGTCAGACCCTGGGCTGCTGTCCCAGCTCTGACACTGACTAGCTCTTTCTGCTTACTTCTGTTTGTGTCAGTTTCTTCAACTGTACAATGGGTATAATAAAAGTATACACCTCAAAGAGTTGTGGTGACCTAGGTACTGTTGAAATATATGTAAAGTATTCAGCACAGTGCCTGGTACATTTTAGATGCTCAAAAAGTGATTACTATTACTACTACTACTACTACTATTACTAGGTACCTGTCTTTGGGCAAGTTATTCTCTCTGAGCTTCAAGTACCTCTTCTCTAAAATGAGTGTATAATCATATCCACTTCAAAGAAGTGTTTGTGAGAATTCAACTGGAAACTATAACATGCTTAATACCATTTTGATAGTTATTTTAATTAGCTAGAAGCTCTGATGTTCATCTCTTCTTTGGACCATGACACTCTTCAAATAAGTTTATAGTTCTGAAGAGTTTCCCAAGAAGTAGAAATTGCTGTGTTCATTGTTAAACATCAAGTAAAGAACTGTTTTATTTTTGGAGGCACCAAAGTGAAGAGCACATCTAATGCACACAGCCATCTTCTCCAGAGGTGACTCTATTAACACTCTCCCTGTGTCTCCTTCATTCTCATATTGTTCAGGAAATTGTTTCACTCAGAAAATGCTGTCTACCCTCCTCAAGGCAGAACACATAATCACTATATTTCCACATAAAAACATCATTGCAATTTTCAACTTTTTCCAATAATCTTCAAAAATTGGGGGACTTTTCTGCATATCTCTCAGCACTAAGTTAATTTGTGTTGGTTTCAATATCACTGAACAGGAACGTACTAGTCCTTCCTTAAGGCAGTTTTGATTCAAGTTATAGTTTCTTCTCTTTAATTTTATATAACCTCTGTGCCAGTTGGGTCTCCCTGAATCTTAGGATCAAAATAAGATTGACTCAAAGCACTCCTGCACTATGAAATTCAGTGCCTCTGCATCCCAGCAACACTTCACAAGGTTTCTGCAAATTGGGGGGATACTAAGTGTTCTGGCTCTGAGCTCCTGCTCCTGCTTTATCAGAGGGATTTTTAAAAATTCATTCAACCTACTCTGTGTCAGGCACTGTTCTGGGCTCTTCATATGTGGTACAAAGCGAAACATACAAGTCACTTCTCTGTTTTCTCTCCTTCTTCCACACCTTGTCAGTATGAGTGTGGAACATGTGGAACATCTATTCCTCAATTACAAGCAAAAAAGTTGCATCTTACAGAAGGTATCTGGGTCTCCAGCAGATATCACTGGAAGTTTGGGGATGTAACTTGAAGGGGAAGGAGGTAGAAGAGAGGACTAAATTGCCACCAAATTTGTTTTTTAGTTATGCAGAGTGTTTTTAGACAATCTTCTTTCTCTCCTTTCTCCCTATTTCAAATTCCTACTATGTTTTAATCCAAAGTAAATGTGATTTCCACCACCTCCACAAAGGGATTTGCAGAAAATATGAAAAGAGCCCATGGATGAGCCATAAACTCATAAGAGCCTTTGCCTTGGCTACTACAGTGAGATCAAAGGGTTTTTAATTATCACCGGTAAGGATGCCATTAGATTCTTAGCCAGAAGCCAAAATTGCCAGTTTCTGCCTAGTGGTAGAGGGGTATGTGAAGGAGGTAGTGTCATACTTCTGTAACCCAGGTTTAGGAGAAACCTCACGAAGTCTTAGGCAGATAGGACTATATATCATCTATCCATCTACCCATGCCTTCATTCATTCATTCACTCAACGAGCCTTCATTTAGCACCCCTCTACCCACAAGACACTGCGCTTGTGGCAACACAAAGCAGAATATGAGACTCAGTGTCCAGTCTCAGGGAGATCAAAGTCTAGACTTCAAGGAAAGAAAAAATCGTCATTGAACGGGATCTGGAAGAATACATGGAAATCAACAGGTAGAGATGAAGAGATGGGAATTCCAAGTGAAGAAAACAGTCTCTGTAGAGATGCAGAAACTTGCATCCATACAGCCTTCACTGGCGTGGGGAGTGGCCCAGAAGAGCTGGTAAGAAGGGAGCTGCAGGAGAGGAAGTGATGGAAGAGTATCCTGCAGACCTAAGGAGGGACACAGTCACAAAGAGCCCCTTCTCTCAAGAACATTCATGATGCCAGGCAACTCTTACAATTTGGACTGTCCTCTGTTGAAATTTGATGCCCTGTAGGAAGATTGACATTCTGAACCATGTTTGCCCTTGAGACATCAACTTTCTGAAACCCAGGCTAATCAAATGAAAGAGCCAGTCTGTGTTTTTTTGTCAGCTCTTGCCTCTGCAGTCACAAATATCATATAGAGAGAAACCACATTCATAAAAGATCCCAGCGTATGAAGTACCTAATTTCATCGTTCATTTTGGAGAAGGGGAAAAAGATAAAAATATTGACATGTTATGATATGATTTTTAAATAAAACTATAAACCTTCACAGAATTTCAACTAAAACAAATAAATGAGTAACATTTTACAATACTAGTTAAAAGAGACCTAAATAGACAATAAGTTCCATAATAGAGAAATCCAAGTTAAATTCTTTCAAAAACTATCAGTCACTTTCTTTGTTTACTGTGACATAGTTTGTATTATTGTTGTCATAACTGAAACCACTATGATATTAAAATATCCAAAGTCAAGAAACATATTTCTAAAAAAAAAAAAAAGAAGAAACATATTTCTATTTCCAATTAAATCTTCTCTAAGAAAATAAGCGTTGTTTTTTTTTTTTTTAAATGTGGGTAAAAATGCAAACAACTTCATTCTCACTTTTCAGAGAAAATGTCAGCTTAACTCTAAGCCTACTGAAAAAATTTTTTTTAAGTTGTTGGAAAGGTCAAGCAGAAAAAAATATTTCTGGAATTTCTAAATTTTGATGACTTTAATACACAAGTCCTATAACAAAGTATGTTATATTTTTACTGAAATTTAAAATCTCTTAAAAGACACTTGCAACAAATGTTTATTATAGATGGAAATAAGACTAGAAAACGAATCTAACATTTTTATTCAGTTGCATAAATTAGCCATGATATAGATATAGATATGGATATAGATATAGTAATAGATAACATATATAATATATATATTTAGGTATGACAGAACATATATGACATACATGTATGTGTCACAACTAAAAGCAACTGTGATCTGTGATGGACTAAGGGAAAAAAACAGGAAGTAAGCCTTTAAAATAACTGATCTTCTATTACTTTCGTATTGACATTTGAGGAAAAGTGTGTTTAAGTATAAGAAATTAAAAAGAAGTCTTTGTGTTTTTGAGTCTAGTGAAATATTACAAGGTTTCAATTAACCAGAACACTCAGAGCTATTTGAGTGTTGTTATTAATTGAAATTTTTCATCGCATCAAGATTGACCAAAAGGGGGCAAAAAACTTTTTTAGTGGCAGATCTTTCTAAAATGTATTAATGCTTCTTTCTGTATTACTAAGTACAATAACACTATACCTAATTCTTTCTTCGAAGAATGGAGACATTACTGTCCTCAGGGCTATTACTCAGTGCATCTTTCCTTACAGAGTGGTACCCAAATGTAATTGTCAGAGATGGGCTGAATATATACTGACTGTGGGGCATAACTTGGAATCTTTAGTATCCTTCAAATGAGGTTGTTTGTTTGTAAATTAATTTTTTCTTCTAAACATGACATTTTCCGGAAAACTTAATTGAGGGTACTGGTTAATTAGGTTTTTGTTTTACTATAACTGAACAGATTATAAGTGGCTAAAAGGAAATAGTGTGATATTGTTAATCTGTGGAGGAGGGAAGAGTAATGGTAAATTTTCAGACAAATTTTGATAGATTTAAACCATTTTGAGCTTTCTTCAATTTAGTGTTTAGAGGAATAGCTTAAGTGGAGAATCTAAGACCTTTTATACTTTCTGGGAAACTTTTAAAAGCTTAATAAACTCTGGCATATGTTGATGTGGGAAAAACTAGGATCTTAAAGAAATTAATTTTTTTCTATACACATAACATCTATCTAGAATTAGAATCAATTTCAATCTGTCTAATGAAATATCACTATCATGTAGTTGCTTTTATCTTTGAAACTGATAGATCATAATGTATTATTTAGTAGGTTGAAATAAGTTCAGGCCAGATCTCTTTTAAATGTTAATTTAATCTATTTTGATATATATCTCACATTCAGGAGGAAGAAAATGTAAGGGATAGCAGAGAATCCTTCTTTAGGAGATTGAGAAAAACTTCGTAGGCAATTTAAAATTAATATTATCAAATCACTCTTTTGCCTGTAGTGACTTGGGACATAGATTAAAGACATATTTCCAGTATAGGCGATATAGGCAATCTGCCTAAAGTAGGGGGTAGTAATGACTCAACACTTCCATGAACTCAATGGTCCACCAAATGGTCTGAAGGTTCTAGTCCTTCAGAATTTAGAAACAAGATATGAATGTGGTGTCAATTTGTAATTCATCAGACAAACCAGTGAACTCATTAGTAGAAATATGTACTTTTAGAACTGCTAGAAATGTTTTAACACTCTTAAGGTCTTCTATTGTTGAATCCTTTCTTAGACTTTGAAAGTTGAAGGTCATCTTTTTTATTGTGATTATATAACTTTGGTTGAATAGATTTCCTAATATGGCCCTACCATATTAGGGCCCTACCATTGTCAACCCTAGAGCACATAACACAGTCTGTGAATTCATCAGCAATCTAATGGTATCTTGGAGTTTTGCAACTGCTACCTGAATGAGCCAGATCCAGATTTGCCTTGTTTTTCTATTGTTAGGGGAAGTCCATTAGCTTTTACGTTTCATTATAGTGTTGCCTTATCAAATTACTCTTTCAAAATAATAAATAGTTCTTTCAGATACTGTAGACACCCAAATACATATGGAAAATAATTTACTCAGCTAATGGGATTTTGCTGATTTTTAAAATTATTAGTGTATATTGAGTTCTCACTTCTACATGTTGTCGCTAAAATCTCAATTCAAGTTTGGGGACCAACACACAGCTCCTATTGGCACTGGCTGACCACTCCACGCAAAATCTTCGTCTGCATTTCTTTTAGGTAACACTCCCTGACAAGTAGGTCATAGTCCCTGATGGGATATCACCATAGTGGCCAATTTTGGCCACCTGGGTTCAAAATTTATAGTTTTCAATATCAACAAAGTCCTTTTGATCAGA
>NW_021697935.1:0-1055 GCF_005190385.1 Monodon monoceros | reverse complement strand
TGTTTAAGCCATTAATCTTGAAGGTGATTTGTCACATAGCAATAAATGTTTGTGACAAATGCACGGACCTGTCTAACAGCCGCTTACCTCCTATTCATCACAGAATAGATCTGCCAACCTAAGAGGAGTTTCTCCCCCTAAAGCAGGAGGAGAAAAGTGATGAGGAAAGCAAGGAAAACTGAGCTATAGAAGAAGAGATAAAAACAGAAAATGAGAAAATACCAAAGACAAGTTGGCCTGCTCTGATGTAACTCTATGTTCCCAGATGTGGCCAAGCAGTGCCCACCCCCATCACTCTTTTTTTCTTTCTAAAATTTGTGTTAAAGCATAACTTATTGACTGGTAAGTGCACAGATCGTTAAGTGTAAACCTCCAAGAATTTTTACAAACCAAACTCATGCATCAGACTGACAGCCAGATCAGCACTTCAGATGCCCCCTCCTGGCCTCTTCCAGTTACTACACTGACCCTCTTCGGGTTACCACTCTCCTGACTCCTGTTTCTCAACGTTCTATCAGGAACATGCATACTACATGTAATCTTTTGTTTCCGGCTTCTTTTTCTCAACTTTATGTTTGCGAGAGTCATTCACTCTGTTGTGTGTAGTTGTAGTTCATTTGGTGTGGGATGGTTAGTATCATTGTACGATGACACCACAATGTCTTTGTGTATAGGCGGATTTTATCTAAAACACGGGTCAGCAAACCTTTTCCGTGCATATTTTAGGCACTGCAAGCCATAGATCTCTGTCACAACTACTCTCTGCCATTGCAGCTTGAAAGCAACCATAGATAACACGTAAACGAATGGATCTAGTTGTGTACCAATGAAATACTGTCTTTATTGATACTGAAATTTGAATTTCATAGAATTCTCATGTCACACTATTTTATTCTTTGATTTTTTTTCTAACCTGTTAAAATTTTAAAAATACTGTTTTTACGCTATGTGTTTAGTCCAAGCAGATGGTTTTTTTTTTTTTAAGTTTCCAAATGTTGATGCGGGTGCAGGAAAACAGGAATTCTCAGGGAATGTAAAGTGGTGCATTCTTTGAG
>NW_021697934.1:0-2323 GCF_005190385.1 Monodon monoceros | reverse complement strand
TAAATAGACATTTCTCCAAAGAAGATATACACATTGCCAACAAACACGTGAAAGAATGCTCAACATCATTAATCATTAGAGAAATGCAAATCAAAACTACAATGAGATATCATCTCACACTAGTCAGAATGGCCATCATCAAAAAATCTACAAACAATAAATGCTGGAGAGGGTGCGGAGAAAAGGGAATGTAAATTGATACAGCTGCTATGGAGAACAGTATGGAGGTTCCTTAAAAAACTAAAAATAGAACTACCATATGACCCAGCAATCCCACTACTGGGCATATACCCTGAGAAAACCATAATTCAGATAGAGTCATGTACCACAATGCTCATTGCAGCTCTATTTACAATAGCTCGGAGATGGAAACAACCTAAGTGTCCATCATCGGATGAATGGATAAAGAAGAGTGGCACGTATATACAGTGGAATATTACTCAGTCACAAAAAGAAACGAAATTGAGTTATTTGTAGTGAGGTGGATGGACCTAAAGTCTGTCATACAGAGTCAAGTAAGTCATAAAGAGAAAAACAAATACCGTATGCTAACACATATATATGGAATCTAAAAAAAAAAAAAAATGGTCATGAAGAACCTAGGGGCAAGATGAGAATAAAGACGCGGACCTACTTGAGAATGGACTTGAGGATACAGGGAGGTGGAAGGGTAAGCTGAGACAAAGTGAGAGAGTGGCATGGACATATATACACTGCCAAACATAAAATAGATAGCTAGTGGGAAGCAGCCGCGTAGCACAGGGAGATCAGCTCGGTGCTTTGTGACCACCTAGAGGGGTGGGATAGGGAGGGTGGGAAGGAGGGAGACACAAGAGGGAAGAGATATGGGGACATAGGTATATGTATAACTGATTCACTTTGTTATAAAGCAGAAACTAACACACCATTTTAAAGCAATTATACTCCAATAAAGATGTTAAAAAAACAGAATTATTATTTTTTAAATACACTTTAAACTTTACCAGTCCCATGAATTATTTTAATTCAATTTTTAATTTCGTTACAGAAGTATTTCTAAGATTACAAAAACTTGATTGGGAAATACCTTTTTTTTCTTTGAATGTAACATATGCAACTCCCTTGGTTCTTGTTGGATATATCACATCTTCAACAACTCCACCCTCATTCTCGATATCTTGAAAGTGACTCTTCACTAATATGGTCAGCGACTGATCATTAATGGAACCAACTGGAAGACCAGCAACTACAATTGTTCTTTCAGAAACTTCGGATTCCTTGACCTTCAAAACTGATGCCTGCAAAAACACAGTAGGATACTCTTCAAATATATAGGATTCTGCTTAATATAGGCAATGTTACACAACAGTGGGAAAAGCTATTATATTCAATAAAGGCGCTCTTGCAATTGATTAGATACTTGAAAACAAATATTAAGTTTAGAGCCTGGTCTCATACCATATGCCAGCATAAACTCTATATAAATTTGAGAGTTAAAATGTAAAAAGGAAACCCCTTTTTATAATAAATGGAAAACACTGGTTAACATTTGTCTGATTTTAGAAAGACCTAAAAATAATTGTAATCACAAAGGAAAAGATTGAGATATAAATTTTTTTTAAGATTTTTTTTTTGATGTGGACCATTTTTAAAGTGTTTGTTGAATTTGTTATAAAATTGCTTCTGCTTTATGTTTTGGTTTTTTGGCCCTGAGGCATGCGGGATCTTAGCTCCTTGACCAGGGACCACCTGCATGGGAAGGGGAAGTCTTAACCACTGGACTGCCAGGGAAGTCCCGAGATATAAATTTTTTACATCAAAATTTTTTTAAAAGTCAAGCTAACCAATGAAAAAAAAAAAACAAAATACCTAGGAATAAACCTACCTAAGGATACAAAAGACCTGTACGCAGAAAACTGTAAGACACTGATGAAAGAAATTAAAGATGATACAAACAGATGGAGAGATATACCATGTTCTTGGATTGGAAGAATCAACAATGTGAAAATGACTCTACTATCCAAAGCAATCTACAGATTCAATGCAATCCCTATCAAACTACCACTGGCATTTTTCAAAGAACTAGAACAAAAAATTTTACAATCTGTATGGAAACACAAAAGACCCCAAATAGCAAAAGCAATCTTGAGAAAGAAAAACGGAGCTGGAGGAATCAGGCTCCCTGACTTCAGACTATACTACAAAGCTACAGTAATCAAGACAGTATGGTACTGGCACAAAAACAGAAAGATAGATCAATGGAACAGGATAGAAAGCCCAGAGATAAACCCACGCATATATGGTCACCTTATCTTTGATAAAGGAGACATGAATATACAGTGGA
>NW_021697933.1:0-2916 GCF_005190385.1 Monodon monoceros | reverse complement strand
AAAGAAAGAAAGAAAGAAAGAAAGAAAGAAAGAAAGAAAGAAAGAAAAAGAAAAAAGAAAAGGATGGAAAGAAGAGAAAGAGAGAGAAAGGAAGAAAGTTAACACAACCATAATCACTACTTTATTTATACATACAGACATTATAATTTTCACAACTTTCACATATACGATTTATATGTGTGAAGATCTAGTCATGATATCAAAACTACATATATCATAACTAGCCATAACACAAGAACAAAAAATATAACCTGAAAATGGGCAAAGGCGAAACCAAAGGCATAATCTATGAAAGAAATAATAAGATAACTTCATTAAAAACTTCTGCTCTGCAAAAGACAATGCCAAGAGACTCGGAAAACAAGCCACAGAATAAGAGAAAAATATGTGCAAAAGATATTCTATAAAGGACTGTTATGGGAAATATACAAAGAACTTTTAAAACTCAGCAGTACAAAAACAAACAATCCAATTAAAGTATGAGCCAAAGATCTTAACAGACATCTCATCAAAGAAGATATACAGATGGCAAATAAGCATATGAAAAGATGCACCACATCATGTGTCACCACAGAAATGCAAATTAAAACAATGAGATACCCACAAAGCAATAAGAGTGGCCCAAACCTGGTATTCTTTGGTAACACCAAATGCTGATGAGGATGTAGAGCAAGAGGAACTCTCAGTCATTGCTGACAGGTTTGCAAAATGGTACAGCCACTTTGGAAGACACTTTGACAGTTTCTTACAAAACCAAACATACTCTTACCATACAATCCAACAATGACACTCCTTGGTATTTACCCAAAGGACTTGCAAAGTTAAGTCCACACAAAAACTCACACATTAAATGCTTACAGCATCGTTATTTATAAGTGTTAAAACCTGAGAGCAACCAAGATGTCCTTCAATAAGTGAATGGATAGACTGGTATATCCAGACAATGCAGTATTATTCAGTACTAAAAGAAATTAGCTATTAAGCAACAAGAGACATGGAGAAGCCTCAAATGCGTATTTAATGAAAGACCCAATGTGGAAAGACTACATACTGTATGATTCCAACAATATCACACTATGAAAAAGTCAAAACTATGAAAACAGTAAAAATATCAGTGGCTGTCAGGGGCTGGAGAATGAAAAACAATATGGCAGTTCCTCAAAAAATTAAAAATAGAATTACCACATGATCCAGCAATTCCAGTTCATTTGGGTATATACCCAAATGAAAGCAGGAACTTGAAGAAATATTTGTATAACCACGTTCACAGCTGAATTATTCATAATAGCCACAAAGTGGAAGCAACCTGAGTGTCCACCTGCAGATGAGCAGATAAAGTGTGGTCTAGTCCTACGATGCAGTATTTTTCAGCCTTAAAAACCTTATTCATGGACTTGAGCACATGGGGAGGGGGAAGGGTAAGCTGGGACAAAGTGGAAGAGTAGCACTGACACATATACACTACCAAATGTAAAACAGACAGCTAGGGGAAAGCAGCCGCATAGCACAGGGAGATCAGCTAGGTGCTTTGTGACCACCTAGAGGAGTGGGACAGGGAGGGTGGGAGGGAGGCGTAAGAGGGAGGGGATATGGGGATATACGTATACGTACTGCTGATTCACTTTGTTATACAGCAGAAACTAACACAACAATGTAAAACAATTATACTCCAATAAAGACATTAAAAAAACCCAACCTTATTCATGCTACACCGTGGATGAACCTTGAAGACATTATGCTAAGGGTAAGGCAGTCAGAAAAAAGACAAATACTTCATGATTCTATTTAAATAAGGAGCCTAGAGTAGTTAAATTCATTAAGACAGAAAATAGAATGGTAGTTGCCAAAGGCTAGAGAAGGGGGAAACAAGGAGTTAATGCTTACTGAGTACAGAATTTCAGGTTGGGAAGATCAAAGGTCCTATAGATGGACAGCAGTGATGGTTACACAAAATGTGAATGTATTTAATAGCACTGTACACCCAAAAATAGTTAAGATGGTAATTTTAACGTTTTGTGTGTTTTACATTTTTTAGAAATGTATGATGTAAAGGGAGGCAATTATCACTACCACTTCACAGAACAAGAAATAAATTCCCAAGGTCACAAAGCTCAATAGTTGCTGATTACATGTCTTACAGATCGCCATTGTGAACTGTAATAGGCTTTAATTAGTATCTGAGGAGAGGTGTGTATGAGATAATGCTTCATTTATTTGGTATATTAGGAAAAGGTGCTATACATAATAAAGCAGCCAGAAATTGTAGCTAAAGTTTTTAGATAACAAAACTTTTAAAAAAGCACAGAAAGCTTTCTAAAATGAAATACATACTTGGTTAACTTCTCACAGTCTATGGAACATGATTTAATGTGTTCTTGGTGTTTCAGGGTTATTTTACAAATTGTAAAAAGAGAAAACTAGGGACTTTCCTGGCAGTCTCGTGGTTAAGAATCTGCACTTCCCAGAAATCTCTTGCATTCCTATACACTAATGATGAAAAATCTGAAAGGGAAATTAAGAAAACACTCCCATTTACCACTGCAACAAAAATAATAAAATACCTAGGAATAAACCTACCTAAGGAGAAAAAAGACCTGTATGCAGGAAACTATAAGACACTGATGAAAGAAATTAAAGATGATACAAACAGATGAAGAGATATACCATGTTCTTGGACTGGAAGAATCAACACTGAAAAATGACTATACTACCCAAAATAATCTACAGATTCAATGCAATCCCTATCAAACTACCAATGGCATTTTTCACAGAACTAGGACAAACAATTTCACAATTTGTATGGAAACACAAAAGATCCCGAATAGCCAAAGCAATCTTGAGAAAGAGAAACGGAGCTGGAGGAAACAGACTCCCTGACTTCAGACTATACTACAAAGCTACAGTAATCAAGATGTG
>NW_021697932.1:522-1296 GCF_005190385.1 Monodon monoceros | reverse complement strand
TTCTTTATCCATTTTTTGCTTTCTCGGATATTTAACTTGTACCGTACACAAGGCTCTTGTAAACAGAGCCGTCCCAAACATTGGGGTGGCTGTGTGTTTTTGATTTTAATTTCCCTAAGCTATAGGACCATAAGTGGAAGTGCCATAGGCTGTGTTCCTTTGTTTCCTACGTGTTTCAGGAAACACCATACACTTCTCCAGAGTGGCTGTTGGCAATTTACATCCCACCCATCAGCATAACAGAGATCCCGGTTCTCCATGACCTGTCCTGCCTTTCTGGACTTTACACTTTTTTCAGATGTCCCTTTTGACCGGGGGGCAGTGAGACTTCATTGTAGTGCAGATTTCCTTTACACGCTTGCTTGGTTGGCCAAAAAGGGTGTATGCGTGTTTTCCTGAATATATTCAGAAAAAATCGCATAGGCCCTTTTTGGCGAAGTGCATCATTATCGACATTCTGCCTCTTTTCCTATGCTTTAAGTGCAATTCCAGTCTACCCCCTGAAATCGTTTTCCTGAAATTCTGCCCCGCTTTCAAGTCCTCTTCAAAGACTTACTTCAATACATTTTTGGACGATAGCTGTCATTCATAACTCTGCAGGTTTGTGAATTACAGTGCCCCTGAGCTCCTTTCTTCAACTCGGTTTCTTGGGAGCTGGCCGCACAACTGGAGGATGGCTTCAGGCACTAATCTGTTTCAGGCAGGGCACGCTGAGCCTTTGGTTAATTCCTGTTCCTGGTGGGAAATGAGCGTTCCATTTGCCCGTGCAGACAC
>NW_021697932.1:0-422 GCF_005190385.1 Monodon monoceros | reverse complement strand
TTCAAGGCACTGACTCTCCAAGTGGGGAGAGTGTTAGTAAAGCGTCTGGAATGGTGAACCCTAGTAGCAGGGGACGAAAACTGAGATGCATTTGAAAAAGTTTCCCAGTCACACGGTGGACCATACTCTGTGTTTCCCATGCATGTTTTAGCTGAAGGTAGAATCCCTTAAACCTGGAGAGTTGGACCCATGGAACGGGTACCATGCAGTATGACTTCAATTGGTCTGCGTTTCCTCACCGAAAAACACCAATGCTATCAGCCCGAACTGTGTAGCGTTATGTCTCACCCAGCTCTGGGTGTAGATGTGGGAAATCCAGGTTGCATCACAAGCCCTGAATGAATTGTTTAAGAATTGCTCTCTATTTCACTGTCATTGTGTTTGGTTTTTGAAACTTATTTTGATAATGGGATTTATCGGAT
>NW_021697931.1:625-1226 GCF_005190385.1 Monodon monoceros | reverse complement strand
ATAGGGTGAGCGTATGTGTTAGGGCATGGGTTAGTGTTAGCGTACGGTTTAGGATTAGGGGACGGGTTAGTTTAAGGCTTCAGGTAAGGGTTAGGGTTAGGGTTAGGGGACGGGTACGGGGACGGGGACGGTTTAGGGTACAGGTTAGTGTACGACAACTGTTTAGGGTGCGCGTATGTGTTACGGTACGGGTTAGTGTTAGCATACGGGATAGGATTAGGGGACGGTTTAGGGTGAGGCTTCAGGTAAGGGTTAGGGTTAGGGTTAGGGGACGGGGACGGTTTAGGGTACAGGTTAGGGTACGACAACGGTTTAGGGTGAGACTACGTGTTAGGGTACGGGTTAGTGTTAACGTACGGGCTAGTATTAGGTTACGGGTTAGGGTAAGGCTTCGGGTAAGGGTTAAGGTTAGGGTTAGGGTTACGGTTAGGTTTAGGGGATGGGGAGAGTTTAGGGTACAGGTTAGTGTACGACAACAGTTTAGGGTGAGCGTACTTGTTAGGTTACGGGTTAGTTTTAGAGTACGCGTTAGGATTAGGGCACGGTTTAGGGTGAGGCTTCAGGTAAGGTTTAGGGTTAGGGTTAGGGTTAGGGGACGGGA
>NW_021697931.1:0-525 GCF_005190385.1 Monodon monoceros | reverse complement strand
GTTAGGGTTAGGGTTAGGGTTACGGTTAGGTTTAGGGGATGGGGAGAGTTTAGGGTACAGGTTAGTGTACGACAACAGTTTAGGGTGAGCGTACGTGTTAGGGTACGGGTTAGTTTTAGCGTACGTGTTAGGATTAGGGCACGGTTTAGGGTGAGGCTTCAGGTAAGGTTTAGGGTTAGGGTTAGGGTTAGGGGACGGGGACAGTTTAAGGTACAGGTTAGGGTACGACAACGGTTTAGTGTGAGTGTACGGGTTAGGGTACGGCTTAGTGTTAGCGTACGGTTTAGGATTAGGTGACGGGTTAATGTAAGTCTTCGGAGAATGTTTAGGGTTAGGGTTAGGGGACGGGGAGGGTTTAGGGTACAGGTTAAGGTACGACAATGGTTTCGGGTGAGCGTACATGTTAGGGTACGGGTTAGTGTTAGCGTACGGGTTAGGATTAGGGGAAGGGTAAGGGTAAGGTTTCCGGTAAGGGTTAGGGTTAGGGTTACGGGACGGGGACGGTTTAGGGTACAGGTTAGGGTA
>NW_021697930.1:0-3689 GCF_005190385.1 Monodon monoceros | reverse complement strand
AAAAGGTGCTGTGAACACAAGCCAGCAGGTAGAAATGAAAGCCGCACCCTTACCCTAGATTAGAGGTTTAAGAATTCCACTAGTCTTCACACTGGACAAGAGGTTGTCCAGTGAGTTTAGCATCTAAGAAGTTTCAAGGAAGTTAGTTTACCTTTGAGTTAGGTCATAAGTCCCCTCTGTGATTGCTGTACATGAATACATAGCTCCTTGTAAAGTTTTTTGGAAGTTGAGATTATCAAGATACCAATGTCCTGCCAGATAAAAGAGTATACTGTAGAGCTGAACTTTGAGTTACAGTGCAATTTTTTTTTTCATGCTGTCATTTGTAATATGTTTTGTGAGACTCCTTGGGATTAAAGCTTTGGTTCCAAACGGAACAAAGAAAACAAAAAAAGGATCCACCTGCCGATGCAGGGGACCCGGGTTCGAGCCCTGGTCCGGGAAGATCCCATGTGCCGCAGATCAGCTAAGCCCGTGGGCCACAACTATTGAGCCTGCGCTCTAGATCCTGGGAGCCACAACTACTGAGCCCCCATGCCACAACTACGGAAGCCTGCACATCTAGAGCCCGTGCTCCGAAACGAAGCCACTGTAATGAGAAGCACGTGCCCGCAACAAAGAGGAGCCCCTGCTCACCGCAACTAGAGAAAGCCCGTGTGCAGCAATGAAGACCCAACGCAGCAAAAAATAAAAAAATAAAAAAAAAATAAAAGACGCTACTGGCCAGGTGATCAAGGGTAAAATTGTTTGTCACAAGTCCCGTTGATGGTGTGTATCCTTGATGTGTGTATCCTTGATGGTGTGTATCCTTGATGATGTGACCTGAGGAGAATGACATTTTTATCTCTGTCTGCATCTTCCGCCCCAAACCCCATAACTCCAGCCCAACCATAAGAAAAACATCAGAAAACCAACAGACAAACAAATTGAGGGACAAAATACCTGACCAGTCCTCCTCAAAACTTTCAAGGTATCAAAACCCAGGGACGTCTGAGAAATGTCACAGCCCAGAGGAGACTGGGACAGAAAAAGGATGTTAGGGGAAAGCTAGGGAAATTCTAATAAAGTGTGGACTTTAGTTAATAATAACGTATCCATCTCGGTTCCTTAGTTGGATAAGCATGTCGTACTAACGTACTAAAGTACTAACGTGTTGGAAATAGGGGTACTGGGTCGGGGGTCCACAGCACTCTGTACACTCTGTACAGATCTTTGCAACTTTTTTGTAACTCTTAAGCTATTCTAAAATTAAGCAACTACTAAACAGAGATAAGAATGTTATTTCCCTGATTTGAACATGGCTGAGTTTGTTTTCATGGTCACATTTGTGCTATCTGGATGTGTCTTGGAATCAGTAGCAAAGGAGAGTTGCCAGCCCCTGGGAAGATGCGGCTGGTTTGCAGGTGGCTTGCTCTGGAGCTGAAGACCATGGTGGGAAGTCTGCAGCCTCGGGCTGCACTTAGAACCATGGGAGGGGATGGGCCAGCTCAGTTAGGGATGGAACCTATAAATAAAACTTTTTCTTTTCCATTATGGCTTATCACAGGATATTGAATATAGTTCCCTGTGCTAGACAGTAGGACCTTGTAGCTTATCCATCCTATATTTAATAGTTTGCGTCTGCTAACCCCAAACTCCCAATCCAACCCTCCCTCACTCTTTCTCCCCCTTGGCAACCACAAGTCTGTTCTCTATGTCTGTGAGTCTGTTTTTGTTTCGTAGACAAGTTCATTTGTGTCGTATTTTAGATTTCACATATAAGAGAGATCATATATGTGTCTTTCTCTTCTGACTTACTTCACTTAGTATGATAATCTCTAGGTCCATCCACGACGTTGCTGCAAATAGCATTATTTCATTCTTTTTATGGCTGAATATATTCCATTGTATATATGTACCACATCTTCTTTATCCATTCACCCATCAGTGCACATTTAGGCAGCTTCCACATCTTGCCTATTATAAATAGTGATGCAATGAACATTGGGGTACATGTATCTTTTCTTTCTTTTTCTTTCTTTTTTTCTTTCTTTTTTTCTTTCTGTTTCTTTCTTTCTTTCTTTTTCTTTCTTTCTTTCTCTCTCTCTTTCTTTATTTTTTTGTTACACAGCATGTGGGATCTTAGTTCCCTGGCCAGAGATGGAACCCATGCTCCCTGCACTGGAAGCACAGAGTCTTAACCACTAGACCACCAGGGAAATCCCAGGGGTGTATGTATATTTTTGAATTAGAGTTTTCTCCAGATCTATGCCCAGGAGTGGAATTGCGGGACCGTATGGCAGCTGTATCTGTTCTCTGCACGTCTCACATCAACCACCTGCACTCCAATCCTTGCTCTCAACGTCATCTTCGGGGAACACAACCTGCGACAGGGACCTTGACAAGAAGAAATGGCTCAGGGAGAAGCTAGCTGCACAGGGAGGAGATAGAGGCCATCGACCCTGGGGTGTGGCGGGGAGAGTGGGCACAGAGATTGGTCATTTCATCCCTGATACTCAGCCCTCCTGGCTGCCCCACTCTAGGTCACCTCGGGATACAGAGGTGACCCGGTTAGAGTCCCAGCCTGTGCAGGAATCTCGGGGCCCCAGCGGGTCTGAATAATATTAGTGCAGGGTCTCCCCCATGGCACTGGGGTTATTTGGGGCGGGTCATTCTCTGCTGGGGGCCCCTCTTGGGCACTGTGTGGGGTTCAGCAGCATCCCTGTCCCCACCCATTTGATTCCAGGGTCCCCTCCCCCCGAGTTGTGACAACCACAGATTTTCCCCAGACATCACTGAAGAACTGGGGGAGGCGGAAGCAGGATGGCCCTGGGTGAGGACAGCTGTGTTGAAGCAACCAGCCTGGCTTAGGGCAAGGTCTGCCCCAATCCCGTCAGAGCCTGCACTTAGAACTGCCCCTTCCCTCTCCCACCTCCCATGCCCTGCAGTGGTCTCCGAGACATCCTCCCCATGTAAGAAATCACACCTTCTCAGTTTACTGTCCCCAGCACCTAGAAGAGTGTCTGCTACGTAGTAGATGCTTCATAAATACTTGCTGGATAAAGGAGTTGAATAAAGGGATGAGTGGATGAATGAATGAAGGTTACCATGGAAGGAAGGGGGAGATTCCCTTTCTGGCTCTCGGGGATTGGGATATCAAGTGAAAGATCCATCCTAAATAGGCTGACCAGCCTTCTGGGTTCCCCAGAAATGAAGGTTTCCCCATAGTTCCAGCGCTCAAACCTGAGCGGTCCTGGGCAAAGTGGGGGCGGGTGTTGGTCACCCTGCGTAAACACAGTAACAATTCCAACTGCAATAGCAATGGCCAAGGACCTCTACGGTCTTACTGACCAGGCACAGTTCTTCACCTGGCGGGGAAGGGTGGGCCGGGATTGGAATTCCGGTGATCCAGGGTGGGCGGGTGAGGGCACACCCCGGGCTTGTGTAGGGGAGTCCAGGAAGGTTCTGGAGGAAGTGACAGTGACACAGGAGGGAGGGAGGAGTCTAAGGAAGAACGTCCCACACGACACCGTGTGCCAACGGCCCTGGGCCCAAGGTCACACCTGACCAGGGCTTGCTTGTTTTCTTTTTTTCTAATTTACTTTTCCCCACATGGATATGCAATTGTCCTAATGCCATTTATTGAAAACTCCTTAATTTCCTCACTTTCTGTCATATCAAGTTCTCATCTATCTGTTTCTGGACCTTTA
>NW_021697929.1:0-1478 GCF_005190385.1 Monodon monoceros | reverse complement strand
TTTCCTGAATATATTCAGGAAAAAACGCATATGCCCTTTTTGGCCAAGTGCATCATTGTCGACATTCTGCCTCTTTTCCTATGCTTTAACTGCAATTCCATTCTACGCCCTGAAATCTTTTTCCTGAAATTCTGCCCCGCTTTCAAGTCCTCTTGGAAGACTTACTTCAATACATTTTTGGACGATAGCTGTCATTCATAACTGTGCAGGTTTGTGAATTACAGTGCCCCTGAGCTCCTTTCTTCAACTCGCTTTCTTGTGAGCTGGCTGCAAAACCGCAGGATTGCTTCAGGCCCTAATCTGTTTCCGGCAGGGCATGCTGAGCCTTTGGTTAATTCCTCTTCCTGTTGGGAAATGAGCGTTCCATTTGCCCGTGCACACACCTAGAGCTAGGCTCTCATTGGTTATCCTTATTCCTGTTCATCTTGCGCAGAAATTGCAAACTGTGTCAAACAGGAGGTTACAGGCACTGACTGTCCAAGTGGGGAGAGTGATAGTAAAGCGTCTGGAATGGTGTATCCGAGTACCATGGGACGAAAACTGAGATGCATTTGAAAACGTTTCCCAATCACACGGTGGAACATACTCTGGGTTTCCCATGCATGTTTTAACTGAAAGAAGAATCCATTCAACCTGGAGAGTTGGGAACCATGGAATGGGTACCATGCAGTATGATTTCAAAGGGTCTGCGTTTGCTCACCGAACCTCACCAATGCTATCAGCCCGAAATGTCCAGTCTTATGTCTCACCCAGCTCTGGGTGTAGATGTGGTAAATCCAGGTTGCATCACAAGCCCTGAATGAATTATTTAAGAATTGCTCTCTATTTCACTGTCATTGTGTTTTCTTTTTGAAATTTATTTTGATAATGAGATTTATCGGATTCTCACGGCTGCGTTTTGGCCCCTGTACACACGCTTGATTTCCTTATGGAGACATAAAAATCCATGGGTTTTAAGATTCTTACTTCTCAGGTATATTCCCAGGTGTTGAATATGGGGTGTTGAGTCCATTTCGTTGAGCAAGGAGTAGGTCTTGTCTATTATATATTTCGCTTATGGAACGGTATCTGTGCTAATTTCAATCTCTGGTTTTATGCAGCACCCCAACTCACCTTTCCCCATAAGCAATTATATGTTGGTTTTCTAAATTTGAGACCCTGTTCTGTTTTGTAATTCAGTTCATGTGTAGCCAAGTTTACATTCCGTGTATTAGTGATATCTTATAATGTTTCTTTTTCTGTGTGACTTATTTCTCGTAGAATCATCGTACCTGAATCCACTCATTATTGCCCTACGGGCCTGATGACGTACATTTCATTGCTGAGTGATATTCCATTGTACGTACGTACCACAAATTCTTTATCTATTTCTTGCTTTCTCGGATATTTCACTTGTACCGTAGACATGGTTCTTGTAAACAGAGCCGTCCCAAACTTTGGGGTGGCTGTGTGTTTTTGATTTTAATTTCCCTAAGCTA
>NW_021697928.1:2370-2990 GCF_005190385.1 Monodon monoceros | reverse complement strand
TATAAAACCATGGGTTTTAAGATTCTTACTTGTCAGGTATATTCCCAGGCGTTGAATATGGGGTGTTGAGTGCATTTCGTTGAGCAAGGAGTAGGTCTTGTCTATTATATATTTGGGTTATGGAACGGTACCTGTGCTAATTTCAATCTCTGGTTTTATGCAACACCCCAACTCACCTTTCCCCATAAGCAAGCATAAGTTGGTTTTCTAAATTTGAGACCCTGTTCTGTTTTGTAATTCAGTTCATGTGTAGCCAAGTTTACATTCCATGTATTAGTGATATCTTATGATGTTTCTTTTTCTGTTTGACTTATTTATCGTAGAATCATCGTACCTGAATCCACTCATTATGCCGCTACGGGCCTGATGACGTAGATTTCATTGTTGAGTGATATTCCATTGTACGTACGTACCACAACTCCTTTATCCATTTTTTGCTTTCTCGGATATTTAACTTGTACTGTAGACGAGGTTCTTGTAAACAGAGCCATCCCAAACTTTGGGGTGGCTGTGTGTTTTTAATTTCCCTAAGCTATAGGACCATAAGTGGAAGTGCCATAGGCTGTGTTGCTTTGTTTCCTACGTGTTTCAGGAAACACCATACACTTCTCCAGCGCGGC
>NW_021697928.1:0-2270 GCF_005190385.1 Monodon monoceros | reverse complement strand
AATGTGTTGCTTTGTTTCCTACGTGTTTCAGGAAACACCATACACTTCTCCAGCGAGGCTGCTGGCAATTTACATCGCACCCATCATCAAAACAAGGCTCCCTGTTCTCCATGACCTTTCCTGCCTTTCTGGATTTTACACTCTTTTCAGATGGCCCATTTGACCGGTGGGCAGTGAGACTTCATTGTAGTACAGATTTCCTTTACACGCTTGCTTGGTTGGCCAAAAAGGGCGTATGCGTTTTTTCCTAAATATATTCAGGAAAAAACGCATACGCCCTTTTTGGCCAAGTGCATCATTGTCGACATTCTGCCTCTTTTCCTATGCTTTAAGCGCAATTCAGGTCTACCCCCTGAAATCGTTTTCCTGAAATTCTGCCCCGCTTTTAAGTCCTCTTCGAAGACTTACTACAATACATTTTTGGACGATAGCTGTCATTCATAACTCTGCAGGTTTGTGAATTACAGTGCCCCTGAGCTCCTTTCTTCAACTCTCTTTCTTGTGAGCTGGCCGCAAAACCGCAGGATTGCTTCAGGCCCTAATCTGTTTCCGGCAGGGCATGCTGAGCCTTTGATTAATTCCTCATCCTGGTGGGAAATGAGCGTTCCATTTGCCCGTGCAGACACCTACAGCTACGTCTCTCATTGGTTCTCCGTATTGCTCTTCATCTTGGGCAGAAATTCCAGACTGAGCCAAACAGGAGGTTAAAGGCCCTGACTCTCCAAGTGGGGAGAGTGTTAGAATAGCGTCTGGAATGGTGAACCCGAGTACCAGGGAAGGAAAACTGAGATGCATTTGAAAACGTTTCCAATCACAAGGTGGACCATACTCTGGGTTTCCCATGCATGTTTTAGCTGAAGGAAGAATCCCTTCAACCTGGAGAGTTGGGACCCATGGAATGGGTACCATGCAGTATGACTTAAAAGGGTCTGCATTTGCTCACCGAACCTCACAAATTCTATCAGCCCGAAGTGTCCAGCCTTATGTCTCACCCAGCTCTGGGTGTAGATGTGGTAAATCCAGGTTGCATCACAAGCCCTGAATGAATTATTTAAGAATTGCTCTCTATTTCACTGTCATTGTGTTTTGTTTTTGAAATTTATTTTGATAATGGGATTTATCGGATTCTCACTGCTGCGTTTAGGCCACTGTACACACACTTGTTTTCCTTATGGAAACATATAAATCCATGGGTTTTAAGATTCTTACTTGTCAGGTATATTCCCAGGCGTTGAATATGGGGTGTTGAGTCCATTTCGTTGAGCAAGGCGTAGGTCTTGTCTATTATATATTTGGCTTATGGAACGGTATCTGTGCTAATTTCAATCTCTGGTTTTAGGCAGCACCCCAACTCACCATTCTCCATAAGCAAGCATAAGTTGGGTTTCCTAATTTGAGACACTTTTCTGTTTTGTAATTCAGTTCATGAGTAGCCAAGGTTACATTCCGTGTATAAGTGATATCTTATGATGTTTCTTTTTCTGTGTGGCTTATTTCTCGTAGAATCACATACCTGCATCCACTCATTATGCTGCTACGGGCCTGATGACGTAGATTTCATTGCTGAGTGATATTCCATTGTACGTACGTACCACAACTTCTTTATCCATTTTTTGCTTTCTCGGATATTTAACTTGTACCGTAGATGAGGTTCTTGGAAACAGAGCCTTCCCAAACTTCGGGGTGGCTGTGTGTTTTTGATTTTAATTTCCCTAAACTATAGGATCACAAGTGGAAATGCCATAGGCTGTGTTGCTTTGTTTCCTACGTGTTTCAGGAAACACCATACACTTCTCCACAGTGGCTGTTGGCAATTTACATCCCGCTCATCACCATAACATGGCTCCCTCTTGTCCATGACCTGTCCTGCCATTCTGGATTTTACACTTTTTTCAGTTGGCCCTTTTGACCGTGGGGCAGTGAGACTACATTGTAGTGCAGATTTCCTTTACACGCTTGCTTGGTTGGCCAAAAGGACGTATGCGTTTTTTCCTGAATGTATTCAGGGAAAGACGTATATGCCCTTTTTGGCCAAGTGCATCATTGTCGACATTCTGCCTCTTTTCCTATGCTTTAATTGCAATTCCAGTCTACCCCCTGAAATCGTTTTCCTGAAATTCTGCCCCACTTTCAACTCCTCTTCGAAGACTTAGTTCAATACATTTTTCGGTGACAGCTGTCATTCATAACTCTGCAGGTTTGTGAATTACAGTGCCCCTGAGCTCCTTTCTTCAACTCGCTTTCTTGTGAGCTGGCCGCAAAATCGCAGG
>NW_021697927.1:188-1259 GCF_005190385.1 Monodon monoceros | reverse complement strand
CTCTGAATCTAAGCCCTAGGACAATAACACCACTCAAAAGTGTGTATCATATTAGGTTTTTCTGTAAGTTCAAAGTCAGAGATGTTGTTATAATATTTCTAAGAAATCAATATATCTTGAACGTCATTTATTAAAACAAATAAAAAAAGTATTTCTTGTAAAATTTTATTCTGATTAATAAATCTCTAATATTCATCTAGGAAATCTAGAATTTCTAGAGCATAGATACAACTGACACTTTTCCTCTCTTCCTCTCTGCCCCTCACCCCACACTCACATCCAGCTTACATTCTTGAATAGGACACTTAAAAGTAATACATCTTGCATGTTGATTAAAATTCACTAAGAGATTTATCTATAATTTTAATTGCATTTCTGCTAGAATACTTGGAAATAAATTTTAGATAACATATTTCACAAACATCATATTTAAAATTTCTTCAAGTCAGTATTGTACAAATTTATGATTGTAAAATCCTACAATTTTAGGATTGTATTAGTTTACAAAATATTTGTTGTCTCTTCACTATGAGAGGACTGACATTCCTATCTCATTAACTCCAGGCTTGACTATTGAACTTACACTGAATTTGACCAATAAAATATGAACAGAAGAGGGATGAGGCACTTCCAAGGAAAATCTTTAAGAACCTTTGATGGTTCCATCATTTTATCTTTTCCATTTCCCATGAAAACAGAAATATATTTAACTGGGACTGGTCATCTAGCTCAGTTCCTTTAATAAAAATGAGAAGCACATCCACAGACAAACCATCATGAACATGTCACAATAATAGGAAATGCATCGTTTTTATTTCCTTTTTTGTATGTGTCCCTGAAACTTTGTGGTTTATAACTTAAGCATAACTTAGCTAAGGCTGACCAATGTGAGTACACAATTTTTTGTTTATTTGTTTGTTTTGCATATATATTGCTCCAAAAAAGAGCAATGTTATTTTTCAAATTTTAGGTGCTTAATAATTATTTTTCCTATGACTGAATTTTGCTGTCATGTATTAAGTACAAACTTGCCATAGAATATTTAGATATATTGTTTTTCTCTATTTTGGT
>NW_021697927.1:0-88 GCF_005190385.1 Monodon monoceros | reverse complement strand
TAGGTTAAAACACAGTTACTCACATCTCTCAAACCTTATTATATCCCGAAGGAGTGTGTGGATGCATAGATAGATAGAGCAGCCCTAA
>NW_021697926.1:0-1317 GCF_005190385.1 Monodon monoceros | reverse complement strand
CACATCACCAAGGGGATGGGAACCAGGCAGGAGTGTCCTCACACCAGTGGGGCCACATCACTAAAAGGTGAGGAAACCGGCACATGTAACCTCTAACCACAGGACCTACATCACAAACGGGGTGGAGTGAGGCAGGCAGGAGGAGCCTCACAACACAGGGCCCAAAGTATAAGAAAGGTGAGGAATCCAGCAGTTGGAACCTCCCAGCAGGTGGCCCAGAGCACAGAGGCTATGGGATCTAGGCCTGAGTGAACTAAAACCGGAGTGCCAACATAACCAAACTGTGAGCAACCCAGGCGTTGAGACCACAGAGCAGAAGGCCCACATCCCCATGAGGATTGGAACATTACAGGAGTGTCCTGGCATCACTGGGCTCACCTCAGAAATCGTGGGGAGCCCAGCAGTTAGAGCCTGACGTAAGAGGGCCCTCATCACCTTGGAGAGGAGGGTACGAGAAGGCTCTAACTGCCACCAGAGGTCCGACGTCACCAAGGCAACGGGAGCAAGCCAGGCAGGAGTGGCCTCACACCAGTGTGGCCAAATCATAGAAAGTTGAGGAACCCAGAACATGTGGCCTAAACAAGAGGACCCACATCTCCAAGGGGCTGGGAGTGAGGCAGGCAGGAGGAGCCTCAAAACAGAGGACCCATAGAATAAAAAAGGTGAGGAATCCCGCAGTTGGAAGCTCCTAGCATGCGGCAAGGAGCAGCGAGGCTATGGGATCCCGGCCAGTGTGAACTCACAACAGAGGGCCCTCATCATGAAACTGTGAACAACACAGGTGTTGGGACCACAGAACAGAAGGCCCTCATTCCCATGGGGTTGGTAACTTGGCAGGAGTGTACTCGCACCACAGGGCACACATCAGAAAATTTTGGGAGCCCAGGAGTTAGGGCCTGATGCCAGACGTCCCTAATTACCGAGGGGAGCAGACTCCTAGCAGGCACCAACTCCCAACTGAGGGCCCACGTCGCCAAGGTGACGTGCGTCAGCCAGGCAGAAGTGACCTCACAGCAGAGGGCCTACGTCACAGAAGGGGGAGGAACCCAGCCAGGATAAGACTCTCACCAGAGGGCCCACATCACCAAGGGGATCAGAACCAGGCAGGAGTGGCCTCACACCAGTATGGCCAAATCATAGAAAAGTGAGGAACCCAGAACATGTGGCCTAAACCAGAGGACCTAAACCAGAGGACCCACATCTCCAAGGGGCTCGGAGGACTAGCCTCACAATGCAGGGCCCATAGAATAAAAATTGTGAGGAATCCAGTAGTTGGAAGCTCCAAGCAGTTGTCCCAGAGCACCGAGGCTATGGGAT